>NW_020897717.1:8893807-9009555 GCF_003984885.1 Neopelma chrysocephalum
TATTGTACCTTCCATGCGTTTCCAAAAGCCTATATTATTCCCATTATTTAACATTTGCATTCTGATTGCAATCAGCCTTCTTTCAATAAAATAAATAACGTTACAGCTTGTTAACCTAGAACCATCAAACTCTCGCTTCCATTATCAATCAACGCCACTTTTCTGCTGACTGCAACTCAATTAAAATCCAATTATTTGAATAACTGGATGGAAATTGCTATCATAAGATGTACCTTTTTATTAGGAACATTTTGTGTAGAAAATTGACAGCACAGAAATTATGACACTGTGGTTAAAAGATGTTTTGTAACCTGGGCTGGGAAAAGATATGCTGATAAATGTGGAGGAACAGAGTGTCACTTCTGGAGTAGGTATTTTATTCTAGAATTGGGCCTTTTGGTTCAGAGCAGATCCAAAATTATTAGATTCTGTTAGCATTGCCATGAGCTTTAAAAAAGTTGGTCCTTCTATGCCTCAAAGCTTCTTATTTTTACTGATATTAAAAAAAAAAAGAAAAAAAGTAGTTATATATTCTTAGAGCATCTTATCACATTACCCACGGAGCTAATTACAAAATATGTCAGTCAGTGATACCGATTCTTTAGGTAATCTCAATGTCAAATTTTTTCATTTATTTTATTTCTTACATTAACTAACATCGGACAAGTAGCTGTTTATTAACAGCTCTTGCAGCTGTGTACCTTCTCCTTATCCTGCAGGAACTCAGTATTATTTGGAAAAAAATGTCATATGAGGAAACCCTCAAGTATAAGTTGCTTCTTAGTTTTTAATTACATCAATTTTCTACTAGAGCTGTATTTATTTGACCAAAATGTGGATAGCACATTCTTCTTCATCCAACACTAAAAAGTCAAATTCTTTGATATTGCTCTTAGATGGAAAATATCATCACACTATTTTAATTTCAGCATGCCAACTCTATACACAAAAAATAAAACATTTTAAAAAATGTCTAGTTGCAAAGTCTAATTTTACAAAACAGATTTAAAAGAATTAAAGATTTCTATTTTTTCAGCTGTAATTATCTAGGACTTACTTGGCACCTGGAAGTTACCATGGAAAACCTTTTTTAGGAACAAAAAAATCTCCTATCAAACATATTTCTTTAGCTGATCTCAAGTATCCTTATATCATAATATTTTAAAGCAAATGCAGGCTCTCCAATGTATTTCTTTTAAATGTAATAGTATTATTGTCTTCTACCTTGCATCATAAAATCACATCATCTGAATTATACCTACTACAGTTTTAATAAATTTCTACAGAGGTTGTTCACTGAAGATTACACAGAGGATTTAAAAGGAGCTATTAGATTATGATGACTTGCATTTGACAAAATAACTTGTACTGGCACACAGCAAGGAATGAAATGAGCCAAAAAATCAAGGATAAGAAAAGGAAACATTATAGATAAGCAAAGTAATTCCAAAATGTGATTGATTCTAAAAGAAGCAACTCTTGATAGAATGTCATGTTCATATTATTTTTCCATTGTGATTACTCTTCTTGACTTTTGCTCCATATATCAGATTTTATATCTTTCCTGTCATTTTCTATGTGATTTCAAGCAACACCCCTAAAATATTTTTAGCTGCTTTACAAACTAAAGTTGCATTAACTAGTGAACATCGTTTATCAAAAATGCATGACAGTTTGCAAAATGCTGGAATCTATCTCTTTCCTTGAAATGTGCAATACTTCGACATACACACAGTCTACCTCTCTACAAAGCCAGCACAGAAATAAATGTGGCCTTTTGAGTCTACACACTAGCAGTGCCTCTTAGGCAAGCTCTGAAAAATCTTCTTATAAAGAGAGTCTACAAAAAATGCCAGAATTCAAGTAATTCAGTTTTTTCATGCAGAGAGTCCTCAAAAGTGAGGTCATTTATAAGATGTATGTTGAAATCAAAGCTACTTACCCTTTTTCTCAAGTTGTAGGTCAAAATGAGATTTCTAGAGAAGGAGTGTGAAAAGGCTGTGTAGAACTCCAGCACTTTCTGCAAAGCATCTCTCTTAATCACATGAAGATCACAGTAAGTCAAAGCCCTTACATTAGCACAGGACTGGGCAAGGGTAGACTCCTTCCAGAACACATCACCAAAAACGTCTCCTTTGCCTAAACAAAAATAATAGCATTACTTTCAATAACAGTACTATTTCCACCAAAAATATAAAGGAATATACATCTTATTTATACAGACAAGTTCCTTCTATTTCATGTGGTCAAAAAATAATTCTGTCTGAAAAAAATAACTTTGAAATATTTCATTAATAACTTTTTCTGCTATCTTTTTGTTAGTTACTTTGCTAATAGCCTAGCAAAATTTCATAAGAATAAATAATAATCAAAAAGTTGTTCATGTGATGAGTGCCCTTTAAATATCAATAAATGATTTTCTTTAAAAATCAAGAAAAGTGATTCATTCTTGGTTCATGTTCTCTTCTTATCCCTTTCAAAGAGATTAATTAAGATGAAATGTTTTTTCCCTTTCTTCTTTTAACTTACATGCAAAGGATTTGATTCTTACATCTATGTTGTTAAGTTTTCTTAATCTGGCTAACAGTTACCCACTATTATGTCAATAAAACCATCTTGTATAAGACGTCAGGCTGCAATGAAATAGAGTCCAAAACAAGAAGAGTACAGGTTAGTTATCACCAACATAGCAATGGCCTGGCATGAATGTTTAGTTGTTACACACTGGAAGAAAACAGTCATTTCCTTACAACCTTTCCATGTGCATATCTTTATGAGCTTGTGGCAGCCAGTGAAATCCCTGTTGTAGAATACTGCAATGAGGACATTTGCACCAGCCTGGACCTTACAGCTCAGGGCAAGTTTACCAAAATCCAGCTGAGGAACAGCTCCCAGCAAGGATTTTGCTGGTTATAGCCCAGCTCAGGCTGGGCACAAAAGGGAGTGTGTAGGAGAAAGTTACAAGGCCATTTACAAGAGTAATGGTCTTTTTTTTTCTTCTATTTTCCAACATATACTGCTAACAGAATAAGAATATTATACTGTTCTTGTTTTGAAATGTGTTTTCCTCTTAAACTTCTGCTTTGTTATATAACCACTGCATATTTCTCTTAAGACAAACAACGAAGAAATACATTCACAACATATATCAAGTTGAGGTAGGAATGGACCAGATGGTACCTTGTCTTATAAGTAATACTTTGCCCATAGCAATTCTGAAAGCCAAAGCATCAAAATAAATATTAGTTTATTGACTTCAGCCAGGCCCTTTTAGGTTTCATTTCTTAGATAAATAGTCATGTATAAAAGGCTATATGAAAGTCAAGAGAACTATCATGAGTATAGAGCTCAAGAAAACTTGTAAATTAAACCCAGAATTCCCATCTTAGCCCTTGAGCTGTACTTCCATCCTTACCTAATCTTTCCATTAGATGATAAGCATTTTCTCTTTGAGGAGAGGCTATCAGCTTGATGATAAGCTACACTGTAGTGCAATAAGCTGTCATTCACACTGATGTGCTCCCAGTCTTCCACAGAAGCCCTATGCAGCCCACGTGCCATGGACCAGTTTAGTCCCTGATCACTTTGGAGGAGCATAGGGTCTATTTTAATTTTAAATGTGTGTATACACTGAAACTATCTGCTCCCTTAGCACGTTTTTTCCTCAAAAATTAAGCAAAGACACCATAATGATAACCCTTCTCCAGTCTCAAGTCTCCTTACATAGGACAATATCTGGAAACACTACAAAGGCTGCACATCAATAAGCATGGTGGCAGTCCAATAGCCCAGTACAGTAAGCAACTTTTCATTTTAATAGCAATGACTTTTCACAGCTTCAATTATTTAAATGTATGCTTTTTCAATGGATACATTAAAAATGGCCAAAGAAAAATGCTTCCATGCACTTAAAGCAGATCATCATCTGAAAGGCTTTTAGACAGACAAGTACACCATATATTCAAAACTGAAGTGAAACAATTTTTATGCACCATAAAAACTGATATGCTTCACTGGGTAAAAATGGATTGTTTGCCTTTGGAATAAATATGCTTTTACTCACAATATTCCAGGCAATTAGCTAAACAACTGTTTTAATTAACGCTCTGGAATCTATCAAGCATTGAAATGTGCCATCACTGAGGAGCAACAGTTAGAGCTGGTAATCCAAGCACAAGGGAGAGAAATTCTAGCTTTGTTCTAAGCATATTTCTTAATATCTCCAGACAAGTTTCCCTACCTTAAAACGAAAATAATCATTTTACTGTCCCACAGTATCATGAAGAATAATTGGTATAATGCAAGTACAAACAGCATGGTCCTGCTATGCCTACCTCAGAAGTTGTTGCCTTACTCTTTTTAAAATTTAATTCTGCTTTTCACATAACACAGAAAGATACAACTGTGTCATTCACCTGTGGCAGCAATGACAGTTTCCCTTTGTTATTTGTAACTCCTCCCCCTCCCAAAAAACTCTCCCTCCTGCAGTTTCCTGCCACCCTGGGGAGCCACTTCCCATTAGTGGCAGGAACAGCACAGGAAGGAGCTACGTCTGCTAGGTGCCTAACCAGCCAAACCAGAGAAAAGCAACACATGAACCACAAATTGAGTCAGATCACAGAAGCCTCTGTTTGAAAGAAACAAACCAAAAAAAACCCCAAAGAAGTTGTACTCGATTTCATTAAAATATTTCCTTGCAGTTAGCAGCCAGTGATTTAGTTGAAAATCAATCCTACATTATATTTTGGTTTCCAAAGCAAGGCACACATGCAAACACCACACTGCTTTGTTTCCATCAAGTGCATTTCCTAAATGATGCATATCAAAAGTATCAAACTTGATTGTCAGATTCTAAAAAAACCTCATCTTTGATATTCATAGAAAAACAGGGGGGAAAAGGAGCAGTAGGAAATCTTTATAGTAAGAAGGAATTAAAATTCCACCCAGGAGTACCTGCACTGGATTAGAACAATTGGCCTCATACATAATACAGAACTGCATACCATCTCCCTTTGTCTATATGTTCTCCACATAGTAAGATCAATCACTCAGGAAAAAGGAATTAAAAAAAATGGGGGGCAGATTAAGTGGGTGTTTTATCAAATCCATCTGTAATTAGAAAGCAAGAGGGGCAAGGTGATACTTCTAAGTGTGTCAGAAGGAGGTTGGCAAAGTCTAATGGCTGCATTAGGGAACCTGAGCCAAAAGCCTCTTTTTACATATAACTCCAGGCTTTATATATTTCACCTTACCTCTGAGGAAAGATTAAAAAGCTAGAGAAATGCAGATGGCATTTGTTTGTCAGTACTTTGCATTTTTCATTCCCAGCTTGCTGAATTCCAGACGTTTGCCAAGAACATTATCTGTCAATCACACTTAAAGTGGATGATCTAAGCTTTTACCATCAATCACTTATATTCCCTACTGAATTTGTGGGCTGAGGACCTTTTTCACCATCAGCTCAGCATGCACTTGAAATCCAAATAGTTTTCTGCCTTTTATGTTTGATTGTTTGTTTTAATTATAATAACAAGTCCTGAAACAAAATTCTTAAATAGTGAAGAATTATTTTATAAAACCTTCTATTTCCATATTTTTTCTTTCCCAATTTCTTTCTCACATCAAATTTGCTATTTATCTTATAAATGAAAAGATAATTTCTCTGTTACCACTGTAAATTCAGCCTGAGTCAGGCATAAGGTCAAGCCACATTCACTCTGTCTCCTGAAAGCAGCACAGTAATGATGATGTGATTACTGCTGCTTAGTCAGGTGTTTTGCTGATTTTGTTCGAGAAAAGAACTACATTCTTACATTATAGCTATATTGTCTTGATAGCATAAACTTTGGTTTTTTCACTCCTAAAAAGTGGAAGTATTGAAGAGCTCTCAGACAGAACATATTTCACTCCAAAAAAATCTGCTTCATGTGTAGAATATGTGCTTGACTGATAACCTACTTAGTCCACTTTTGGATTCTGGATGTCTGGAAGTCATGGTGCAGTTTTGGTGTGATAGCAGCTGGGTGAGAAGATGAGGCCATAGATTCATATGCTGAAGGTCTTCCAAGTCAGTATGGATTTTGAAGGGATTCATACAAATCCATGGGTTTTCAGTACAAAAGACAAAATATTCATGTTAGAATCATTCTTGAATCAATAGTAATTGTTGTTACAGCAGCCAACACCAGAATCTAGGATGGGTCCCTTCCCAATCTGCCTTCATCTGCATGTTTAAATGATAGAATTGGAATCTGACACAGTCTCAGCAGATACAAAGATAAGCTAAAATGACCAAACGCTGCTCGATGGTACCTCAGCGGCAATGCAGCACTAAGCATATCTTGAAAATGAGGTGTTAGCAAATAATGTTATCTGTAATACTGATCCACAGTGGCTGCCACAATGATTTTCCCGGCACAGCTCCCTGGAGCACCCATACTGTCCTGCGCTCTCAGGATTTGTTTGCCACCTCCAAGCAGTGGGAGACACCAACTGCTATAAAATCAAACACTGATTCTCTCTGCATAGGTCTCTTTCTAGTGATTGCTCAGTAAAAATGCTGCTTTTTATAGTGACTGCTCAGTTAAAATGCTGAAATTTAAAAACAAACAAAAAAATTAGCCTGATTTTTTCCTTTTTTCCTTCCTTCCTTCCTTCCTCCCTCCCCAGAGGATCTGAAGTTAGTCCATGTCACAGGCTCCTACCAATTCTATTCAAGCATAATTCCACTAAGGACAGTGTATTTACCCCTGGTGTTCAAAGCCAGTGATGTGAGACTTGGGTCGAATTCCCTCTGTGATCACCACATGTCTATTTGGCTTCAACTGAAAATCCTTCCCTCTCCTCTCTTCCCTCATCTCCTCCTAATCTAAGTAAGGCATGCAATTTAAATTTTCCCATTTACAAAGAGAAGAAAGATTCAAGGAAATTAGAGGCATTAGAGCAAAAAGAATTTTTTCTCTTCGTGCATTATTTTAAGGCTACGAATATCTGTCAGGCAATAAAAACAGAGCTACCATTTGGCACTGAGGTAGAGTATTCAGTATCTGTCCTACAGATAAATTGTACAACTTGACAGCCACTGAATAGCCTGTAGTTTGGTTCTCCAACACAGTACAGCTGGTAGGAGATGATGCATGGAAGTGATTTGCTGCCTTGGATTTTCTTAAGATTTCTGAAGTGCAAACTGAGATATGTAATGAGAAGCGAATGACCAACTGCAGAGAATATACTATTTTTCATTAACCAGAGTTTTAATTAATCTATTCCTCTAATAAGACCTTAAAAAAAGTCTGAGTACCAATGCCACAGAAGCCAAAGTAAGAGTTGCAGATAAAACAAATTGAAGTTGCACTTTCAGTGATTTGCCTGGTGCACAATTAGAAACACAGTGTATCTGTTCATGTTGTAAAACATAGCTTGGCAATATTTTGCAGACACTTTACTGTACAACTGCGTCAATTTTCTCTGTTGAAGCACATTACTGTACAGACAAAGTAAAACCATTTATTTTAGAGATGAGTAGCAACAACATGTATTACAGCTAAGATTTCTATTATTATTATTATTATTATTATTATTATTATTTTAATGTGTTTATTTGTCTCTCTGAATAGAGCATAGATTATATTTCACTACTTGACTTAATGTGATGAGAAGAAGAGTTTTAAATGTCAATTGGGCCCTACCAGGCTTACTCACAGAATGCTTGGAGGTTTCAGCAGAATCTGATTCATTTATCCTTATTTGCATTTTAATGGTTACTGTAAAAAGGTTATGAATATATGTCCAGTTTGTACAAACTCAGATGATACGGAAGTTACCAGTTCAAGTAACTGGAGTCAAAAATGCATTTGAATATATTTGCATTGGTTAACTAATAGGAAAAACACGGTTCAATTTCTGTTGTCATTGCATGGACAGTGCTAATTCTCTGATCAAAAAAAACCTATCTGAGAGGATCAAATTGCATTATCCTCTGAGTTATTTCTCTGATTACTTAGAGACAGGCTTTAGGTTCTAGCTACATTGAAACCCCAAAATTTTATTGTATTTCAGACAAAATGGATCACAAGAGTTTAAATAGTAAATTTTATGTTCTGAAGTATATAAAATAAGTATTTTGAAAGCCTCACGAAGGCTATATATATAGTATATATATAGTATCTATAGTATATTTCATTTTATTTAATATTTTTGCAACCCCTTCAGTATAAATTTAACAATGTGAAAGAAACATACCTCTGAAAAAAAGTTATAACTTGAAACTTGAAGAAAACAAAGAAAAATGAGTGTTTCATGAAAATGTTTTACATTAATTTTTAACCTGTCTTTTTAGTGAAAACAATTTATTCTTCCTCCTCCAAAATTCTTAAGCAGAAACAAAACCCTACCCAAAACAAAAATTAAAATTAATTCAGTGGTTCACCTGCCAGAAGCTGACTTTTTTGCTAAATTATAATTTTTACCTCTTCATACCTCTGGTTGGAGTATGGACATGAACACGATGTGCAAGCCTTCCAGACACAGCCTGAGATATCAAGGGATATGATGGAACAGAGAGTCTCATCTCCACCACATCTCAATTTCAGCTGACAGTGTCATGGATCACTGTTGCCAGTAGCCTGCCAGACACTACCATCTTCCAAAGGGGACTTCTTCCACATGTGGTACTGTCAGACTACTTAAGAGCACATCATGCAAAGCTGCATAGATTTTCAACAATAAAACAGAAAACATGCCAGTAAGTTCACTACTGAGGCCTCTATTCACAGGGAATCCCCCTCTTCCTCAGTTACTCCAGCAAGTCATTAATCAAGTATTTTAAAAATCTGTTTCTCCAATACCCTGCCCAGTCTTAGACCATCTACAGACAGCAGTGGACAGGAGCTTTGGCGATTCATGCTTTTAATGCTCTATCAGAAGCTAGACATAGAACAACTAATGGCTGGCTGAAGTCTTAAAATTGGCAACTCTGATATCAACCCACCCCAGGTGTCGGGAGCACAGGAATAAGGAATACTCTCTGCCCAAAACCACCATTTGGAATAAACATATATTTCTCCATAAAAGTTTTAGTGCTGCTCCTACATCCACCGTGAAATTAAAATTTTATATTAATGTAGATCTCTTTATGCCACAGCCTTTTAAAAAGTTAGGCTGGATCTCTATTTTTAATACTTTTGCTAAGTGTGCCTGGACACACACTGGGCAAATCAAAATCTGAAAATTGTTCCTTCAATTGATGTTCATTGAATCACTTCATAGAAACATGCAACTTCTCCAATCTCCTATTATAAGTTAACCTAAAAAAAAAAAAAAACCTCTGAAGTATAAATAGAAAAAGCACAATAGACCTCCTGAGGATAAAGATGGATTTTAATTTCAATCATTCCTTTTTGAAAGCACTGCTGGTCACGTTACAGTCTTATTCAATAGCACAAACAATGTTGTGACGTTAGATACTGTCAGAAAACTCTAATGCCATCCATAATCCTGCGTTTCTTAAGCCTAACAGCACAGCAGCTTGGTATTTTTAACATAGGGAGGTGTACCTACACTGAAAATGTAGGTGAAAAGTGAAGCAGAGAAGTAAGGGACTTCTTCAAAGACTTGGAATTAAATAACAGTAGGCCCTAAAATACACAATTAAGTTTTGAAAATGGGGTAGTACACAAAGCAGATTAGTTTAGGGAAACCTGAGTTAGCTCAGGTACTAGGGACAGTCTAAAGATAGCAGTCTGGGCTCAGCACAGTTCACTTATCCAACATCTTCAAGTCTGCTGAGAAGCAGTCTTCACATGACTGTGTGGAAGATGCAATGCTTTCCACAGAGAAGGTATAAGACAGGCATACTCCTGCACTCTAAAATAAACCACCCCTGTGGTGCAGTTGCCCTTGCAGTTTGCACTGTCCTATCTGGATGCAAATCTGTCCCACCAAAATCTGAATCAATCCTCTTTTGTCTACAACTGCTTACGGCTAAATGAGTAAGCTAAAGCAATTGTAAAGAAAACAAACAATTACTCTTATAACATTTCTTTAAGACTGCAATTAGATCAAATTAAATCAGCAGGAATTTCTCCACACAAAGCAAATGGAGCATTTAATATCCTGCTGAAACCAAACATGGCACACCAAGCTCTCCTACACGTTAAAACCACAGTCCCCAATCTTGTCAACTTTATAGCTTTGTAAATAAGAATAAAAGATCTGTATTTCATGGTCATATAAATTTCACTTCCTCAACTCATGTGTGAACTTTAATGTAAAACTATGTGCATCCTTTGCACACTCCCTGGCCTCCACTCCCCCCAAAAAATTCCCATTCTTGACATTGTGTTACTGCATACTTTCATACTTATATCTACATTCTGTTATTTCCTTTCAGCTTTGATAGCAGCAAAAGGAATAGCAACACCAAACTGTTGACCTTGTGGAGAGCAGTGATATTCCTGGCTCACAACAAATTCCTGACTTGATTTCCCTTTCTATCTCATTCACTTTACTTGCCTTTTGTGGAATCAGGAGGTGGACTCTACAATTCTCATATGTCACTTCCAACTCAGGATATTCTATGATGCTAAACCAACAGTCAAGAAAAAAAGTTTATTCTTTTGAAAGTTTTTAGTTCACATAAAGATATCAAGAATATAAATGCAGAACAACTGGGATGTAACACGGGAGAAACTGTTTTGTGTGGGGTTTTTGTTTTTCCTTTTTAACTAAACCTTCTAGTAAATATTATTTTTCTCATCCAGTACTCAGCTCTGAAGATCACTGTGGTTTTCAAGGCTTTGGTTTTTAGTTGTTAAATAAAGGTTTAAAGCTCCCTGTGTTTAATCAAGTCCACTAAACTAACATCCAGTCTTACCATCCATACACACAAGGCCCCCTTGGAAGAAGTATCAAGACCACTTCAGCAGCTTTGAACAATTCATATAAATAAAGATCTGCTGTACAGTCAGGCCATCTAGGAGCCGTTAAATGACAAATCACAGAATCACAGAGTATGCTGAGTTGGAAGGGACCCACAAGGAGCATCCAGTCCAACCCTTAGCCCTGCATAGGACCATCCCCAAGAGTCACACCAGGTGCCTGAAAACACTGTCCAAGTGCTTCTTGAACTCTGTCAGGCTTGATGCTCTGACCACTTCCCTGAGGAGCCTGTTTCAGTGTCCAAGCACCCTCTGGGTGAAGACCCTTTTTCTAATATCCAACCTAAACCTTCCCTGACACAACTTCAGGCCATTCCCTCAGGTTCTGTCACTGGGCACCACAAGAGAAGACATCAGTGCCTGCCCCTCCTCTTCCCCTCATGAGGAAGTAGGCTGCCATGAGGTCTTCCCCCAGTCTCCTCTTCCCCAGGCTGAACAGACCAAGTAATCTCAGCCACTCCCCATACTCCTTCCCCTCAAGGCCCTTCACCATCTTCGTTGCAGCAGTCAGAAAATTTAAGGACAAGACATTGTTTTTCCCACCACTATCTAGAAAAAAACAGACTGTCACTCTAATTGTCAAGGGTCTTCTTCTTCCTTTCTCTAGCCTTTTTCTGGAATGTTTTCATAAATTTCAAAGATTACCCCTATTTCAGGTAAAAAGGGTTGGAACCAATTTGGGTCCCAGAATCACTTGCTTCCTTCAGATTTCCTAGAGAAAAGGGATTTTTCTGCTCAATCTTGGAGTACTATTATGTCAGTCTAACACAGAATTGATTATTTCCTAGAAAGGTCAAAAATGGTTTTCTAAGTCATTCAGATATTTTTGCATTCACACAATATAAATCCTTTACTAACGAGGCCTTATCTCCAGCCCTTCTTTGTATTTCCAGAAAATACTTACAAAAGGATACTTTTGCTACAATTTTCATGAAATTATCTAAGCACACATGCAATTGGAGACATAACACAAGAACTAGCACTTCCTCTAGCAATGATGAGGAGAGATTAAAAAGGTTCAGATTAAATGGCTGGAGAGTGAGGGAAGTGCCCTCTTATCCCCATTTTGTGAAATGACCCCAGCAATGGCACATATCTGCTCAGCTGGACTTCTAACATCAGCTTCTTGTTTACCACAGTTCCAAACAACCTACGTTCTCACACTTCACTAATGAAACACATATCTTCACAGTATCAAAAAACATAAAAAGTGCAATGAAAGACAGTTTAGGTCTTCAAACTTCCTTAAATAAAGAAACAACAACTAGTCATGTAGGTTTATTTCACACTTCACTACAATCCCTTTTCCCCGCATATTCCAAAGAAAGCTTCAGTCAGACGTTATGTTCTGTGCCTGGGACACAATTAATTCAGGAAGAATATTTGATAAATTAAAGAAGTTATTTGATAAATTAAAACGTAGCCAATCTCCTGAGCATAAGTAGATTTTAACTTTTCAAAGACCTGCAATAAGGTCAGGTTTTCAGATGGTCAGTGGCTCAGCCTGAAATGTCTGCTCCAAAGCAGAGAAACTAGAGCTGCCAAATGAAGTACACATAAATGCTTGATTGTTTTTAACAGCAAAAAACCAAGCTATTTTCTCTAACTACATTTGGATAAATGGGTAAGTCTTTAAATAAGAGTAGTTCAAAGAGATACTGTCAGTCTCAGGTGGATAAAGCAGCATCAGGCCAAATGGGAGGGCTTAGAAAAGTTAAAAGCAAAGTCAAGTTGAAAACAGTCTCTTAATGGAAGTCCTGCATGACCTGTGCTTCGCTCAGTTCTCTTCGGGGGCAGGGACTACGTGATTGTCTCTATCTTCCACAAAATGCTGAGTGTACGTCAGTACTTCATCCTATGCAATAACAATGGTGCAAATGGGAAGAACAGGGAAGAATGAAAAAACAGAGTTATATTTCATCCAAGCAGCTTCCCACTAGTTAAACTTCCCTCTTACATAATCCCACCCTCACACTTACATGTTAACATAGTAAAACATGGTAATACAGTGGTTTTTCTTGCTAGGTTTTCTTTTTCTAACCCATTTGTATTAGAATGAATCACAAATAAATCCTTCACCTGCCTTAAAGGGTTTTGTTTCTTTGACGCATCAAATCCAAAGATTGCATTGCATGGACACTGGTAGTCTCTGTATTTTAGCAGAAATTTTACACAGAATTAAAAAAAAATATGTCTTTTATCACAACAAATCAAAGTCTATACAAAATACTTCGAAGTCTTTAAAATTTTACTGCAAAGGTTTGGGGTTTTTTAAATTGATTTATTTTTGTGTTTGTATTTAAATCAAAATAATGGGGAAGGCAATATTAGGAGACACACACAAAAAGAGCACATTTTTTCACTGCTGGCCGATGTGCAATTTCTTCCATCTCAGTACTCATATTAATCTAAGTCAATTAAAGACAGTGCTTTGTTTTAAGAACATAAGCCTGAACTGAGAACATACCTGTCTCTGCGGTATTACACGGAACTGATTTAGAAGGATATTATGGAAGTGTACACAATACACTCCAGGGTTACACAATATACTTTTATGTGCTAGTCTGCAGGGTTAAATGTTTCAGAACTTGAAAATGTTTCATATGAATTGGATCCTTAAAGGATTAAGTGTAGTCTGCCTTTGGTTTATGTAATGCTGTATAGCAGTCACACAGACTAATTTAGGGATGCAATTCATTCCTCTGTTGTAAGGAAGATACAGGCTACATTGCAAACTGCGAAGACTGCTTTATTATGTGACAGCTAAAGTTGAGCAAATAATTCACCTTGAATCATTTGTGCATTTACTTTTTTCATCTTTGTTTCAAGAATGCCTGAAAGAAGATTACAGTCTCTCCAACGTACTTGTTAACTAAAATTACCCTATAGAAATGCTCACATGGTTTGCTGTTACATGCCTAATGTTCATAGCTATGCTTAGTTGTGACTGACAACAAAACTTATCATAGGCTGTTCTGGCTGAGTGATCAGCAACAATCACGTTTCTTGTACAATGCACTTTCTTTTTCCTTGTAGTATATTTTCATCAAGAGCTTGACAAGCCTAGCTAAATATGAAATTAAAAAACAAAAATAACAGCAACAACCCCCCCCCCAAACATCGTTACTCTACAGATAAGAAAACTGAGTACAAAGAAGTTAGGCAGGAAACCCTGGTCTATCTCCTGCAGCATCCTTCAGTAATGTGGTGCTTAAATTGCACAATGTGAAAGGAGAAGAAAGTCAACTGATTTAGAATAGTGAAAAACTTTAGTTAAACACATAATTTCTTATCAGGATAGAGAAATCTTCAACAGAAGACTTCACGGCCTGCGGGGGGAAGGCAGACACATGTGGAGGGAAAGGGATTCTTTAGTCCAGAAACAGAAACGCAAAAATTGAGGTACATCCAAAATGAAATCTCACAGAATCACAAAGAGATCCCACTTCATTTTACTTTTCTCTTCACTTACAATATTCACATAGAAAATGACAGAGTTCATCAACTTTTGTGAGTGCCAGAGAACTGACTCCAAATGAAACATAAAAAAAAATTAGTTGGAGGGAAAAGGATCAATAGTTACCATCCCAGGAGAGCAGTAGCAACAAAATACTTCTATTTATCCAGACACCAAGGGATCAGCCTCATTTATCTGTAGCTATCACTCTGCAACAGCAGAGATTAGGTTTCTCAAGCAATCTAGGCTGTTTTCTAAAGTGAGTGTTATGATAGAATGCAGAAGTTACCAGTAAAGATGAGGAGAACATCGTTATTTTTAAAGGATATTTAAAAAAAATTCTGTCTCAGTGCTTTTTACTCGAATGGAGCAGCAAGACGTTTTGAGGTTTTCTTTTTGCAGTGAACCCAGGTGGTGGCTTTAGGTGACACAAACTGAGAGGTTTTAGTTTGTTCTGCAATTGCCATGTCAATTCATGAGAGTTCAACATGGCAAAAGTTCTTGATGTGCAACTTAGACAATCAGAAGTTGCTAGTATCATACAGCACTGAACAGCACAGGTGATTCCAGAACAAAGAGAATCAGTTATCCTCCAACTTTTCACCTTTTTAGCTTCTTATGGTGGTACAAAATATTATCAACTTGATTCCCCAGGACACTAAATTCACCCTTTACTATATATTTCAGAAACAGAGGAAAAATCAAACTCAGGACATTTATTAGCTCCCTCATTTTTCAGTAGACATTCCTCTTGGGACAGTTGGGTGTATGTGTTCAGAAAAAGTAAGATTACCAAGCTCTTTTCTTCTCTTTTTCTTGGTTGCTATGAGTGACAGGTACTGGATTAACCCACTATGAGAATTCACCTTATTACAAAAGGGTCTGACAATCAAATGATAAGTATCACCTCCTCAGTGCTCCAGCCACAATTTACCTACATGTGTTGGATTATCCCACTCTTCTCTTAACTTTGCCTCAGAATGTTGTTCACATCACTATTAGCTTCTTTTTAATGCCTCAACACAAAGCTGCCATTCCAAGTTTACACAAATCAGCTCTAAATTTTTAAATCACTTAGACTTTAAAATGAATAAATATTATTTTAACATGAGATCTAAATAAATCTAATTGGAAAATTTCCAGAAAAAGTGGATTATTAGCGGAGGGTGGGGTGGGAGGGAGGCGGGGAAGACAGGCACTTTAAACAAAAGTTTTCTGAGTCCTAAATGGAATTTCTGACCAAAAGAGATGTGTCGAGACAGGAAGAACTCCAAGAATGACCAAGATGCCAATGCTCAAGTAGAGTTTCCGTTGAGAGAAACAGGGTTAAAGCAACCTAGAGATGAGATGATTGCCCTTCCTATTTATCTGTGTGGAACAGGAATGACAATAAAATACACCTCTCCAGGTTGTGGTAAAGATAATTTGACTGAAGCTTTTTAAAGAATGAGAAGAAGAGGTTATAAAAATGCTCCGCACATCTGTATTTGTGCACAATGCATATTATCAGCTGCGAAACTTACCCAATATAGCAACAACTTCATCATCCTGGATTACTTCCAAAGACCCTGAAACCACAAAGCAAAGGCTGTCGACGCTCTCTCCAGCGTGGTAGATCAGGTCTCCTGGAGCACAGTGCACTGTCTGAAATTCCATCGCAAGCGCTCGCAGGCACCCATCGCTTGCCAGTCTGAAGGCTGGGTGCTCCTTGAAGACTTTGCGGTTAAGATGCACACAGATATCTGCTCTCATGTCCTTAGGGCATATCTGCAAAACCTGAGAAGGAAATCAATCAATTCCTGTGCATGGTTTTTATGTGCATATTATTGCTAGTTTACTACACAAGATTTAAGAACTACTTTCCTCCTTCTTGTAAACTTTCTAATCTCAGTCTGTACATTTATTTTTCTATTATTTACACACATAAGCCACAATGCTAACTTAGTCTACTTTATAATACCTGAAGGAAAATACTCTTTTCATCTCAGCAACATGCTGCGCAGGATATTGAATTACCAGAAGGTCTTAGGTTTTTAAGACAATAAAACTGAGGGCACAGCAGTACAGAAAGTGTTGAAGAAAAGCTTCCTGAAGGATTGTTTCTAGAGGGTAGGTCACTTTTTTGATAGGCAGATTCCATTAAAAGCCTGCTCAAATTATATGCTCCAAATCATAGAATATTGCATAGAGGAGAAGCGTGATCGCACATCTCTTCAACAAACAAACAAACAAACAAAAAGTTATTTAAAGCTTAATTAACTCATAATATTGAGAACTGCAGGTATTCAAATTTACCCCTCAGTGGCACTAACAAGTTTTTCATTTACACCAGAAAGGGACTTTAAGGTATGATGCTGTGTTGGGCAAGCTGATCTTCCAAATGCAATGTTCCTCACGGCAATTCATGATGTGTGCTCCTAAGAGAACACAAACTGATGCTTAGCACAGCGGGTACCAGGCAGGGCCATTTCTAAAGCTTTTTAATATAATACAGACAGCAGAGTGGAAAGAATACAAAATTACTACTGCAAGTACAGATTAAAAGTTCCTGGCAAAACCACGGGAAATACGCAACATGAACAGGGTTTGGAGATGACAAAAATCGTTGGAGGATAGTCTGTGATGAACTACATCCAGGATGTACTATTTGAGAAAAACATTGAGTAGTCCAAGTCTGCCTCTTCTTTAATTTTTTCACTAATAACTATTCCATCCAATTAAGGAAAATTCTGGTTGAGCTTCAGAGTTACTCCCACACATTTTCCTAGATGGTAAGAGAAGAGAAGAAGCAGCATTGCCTCAATGCAGATACTCTGGAAAATATAAAGGTAACACAGGAAGCACCACAGCTATGTTTACACCTTACAGTGGGGCTCTGTGCAAGATCTGAGCAGAGAACCAAGCTCATAATTCATGGCACTGGTTCCAGATATTATGCCTGGTACTCCAAAGGCAAATGATTCTAACACCAATATCATTATCTTTGGCCCACCTCCAAGCAGACCTGTTATTACAGATATTACTTCCAAAAAGTTATATCTCTATAGCACCTAAGTGATGATCTTTTTTGGTTGCCCCACACAGAGCAGCAGCTGAACTCCCCAATTCTCAGTTTTCCAGGCTCACAGAAGTGGGCTGGGGCAGCAAGACCAACATTTAACATGGAACACAGGTAACAGCCATAACTGTCTTTTAAATTATCTCGTGTACTCTGGCAACAAAAACATTCTGTACTAGCAGATTCTTTCCAAATTTTACTACTGGAATTACACACACCCTTTGCAGTTACTTAAATATACCACACAAAAAGGGTTGCTGTAGTAGAAACCAGAATATAAAAGCGAGTATTTAACATTATGCTCTTATCCAAAACACAGGCACCAAACGAACAGAGCTCAGGCCTGGGAGTTTATGGATTGGCAAAACCATTAGTCAGCCTTACACCTGCTAGCTTTTGCTATGCAGATGAAAGTTGATTCTTGGTTTACCAGTCACCACCAGTGGCAGTTCAGCTATGAACACACCAGTTATTGAAAACAACACTGTATTAGGCTCTTTGGTGTCCTGACAACTGGAGACTTTTTCCCTGTTCATTAAGATAATTATCAAAGGTTACAGTGAGAATTGTCGTGCTTGGTTTGGTTATTCTGCTGTCTCCAAATTCATTCTTAGAGCATTTCTCTCCTTACCAGAGGAAGTCAGGAATGAACTTTAAAGATAAGCTAAAAAAACCCGTTTTACATAGCAATTTTTTCTTGTTGCTTTGTTAAAATGATGACAGTAACTTGTAATGGGGGGTGAATGAAAGCAGCAGCACTCACTACACTATGTATCCTCAGATGTTGTCTCTCCATCTTCCCCAAAATGTATGTACCTCAAATCCATAATTCCACACAGCTTCTAACCAGCACTATCCAGCACTAAAGTACCATTTCTTTCTGAAAGCTAATATGAGAGACAGTGCTTACAGAATTATGGTCTGGGATCTAAAAATGGCAGATAAGCTGAAGATATTTAGGAAAGCAAACAGTACCCACTGTACCTCTCAGTCTCCAGACAGCCCAGTGCAAGGCCACATCTGTTCTACTCCTTCATAACGACACTTTAACAGCTATACAGAAATGACACTATTTGCTCTTTAACTGCATCATCTACAGTTTAGAATACTAAATTAAGCTGCCAACCAGAAGGCTGGTGACCAGGGCATTGGTATAATTTCTTGAATGATCCACCGCACAAATCACAGCAGAAGAAAAACAGTATCTATCTTCATAAAAGCTGGAAACTAATACAAAAGAGGTAAGTAGTTGCTTTTGTACATTTGTTCTGGTGAAAGGCCATTTGTCATTTTAAGACACAATGGGAAGTTACTTGTAAATTCAATGAATTAAAATGATAACATTTGCCTCACATAAGGTAGATTTCAAGTAATACATTATTAAGTACTTCCATCTTTCATTAATATCTTTAATCTGCACACAGAATGTTACATTCAAATTCTACAAAGACAAAAAAAAATTACTTTGTTTTCAGGCCCACAGAGCTGAAAATAACCTCACACAGAAATAATACAAAAAATCTCATTTGGAGAAATTGTGAGATTGTGTTACAATTTGGAACTTGTTATTTAGTTATCGTTCTTATTTACTGAAAACCAAGCTTTTTTCTTCATAATTTTTATACAATTTCATGCCATATCACTAGCAAAACACACATACTTTTACCACTAGCATATGTCAGTATGACAGAATAGCTGAAACACTATATTTGAAAGTTTAAAATTAAGGGAAGCTACTACTTAGAACTATTTAAAGAATATTTGTCTTCTTTACTAAGACAGTACCTCCTGTTTATTTTAATGGAATACTTTCAGGATGTGACTTCTTTCCCCGCAGTTTAATTTACTTACCTTTTCAGTATCTATTCCTCTGGACATTGACCAGGTGGAAACGATGTAATCCATCACACGTTCACTCAGACCTTTAGGGACCTGGTAGAGCTTTAGAAAGTCCCGGACACTGTTCAGCATTTCATGATATCTATTTGTATTAGCATACATTTGCTGAAATATGGTTGTCACATTACCAAAAATGGTGGCATACAGAAGGGCTGTGAAAAAGAAGAAAAACCATAGAAATAATACACAATTAGTGATGATGATGTCTGTGTTCCACTGTGCTTTATGACTGTAAATGCCAGGCCCATAAAAATGCATGCAATATCAGTGCTGTGTTAGGAAGGCCTGACGAGCACAAGCATTTTATAGGTCACCTTCAGCACTACAAATTGAGGACCACCAACAACTTTTGGGAGGTCAGGTCCTGCATCGTGGAGTTCCTGAAACACAACTAATTGTGTTTGGCCATAAAACAATTCAGTAGTACCCAAAACCTTATGAAACCACAACAGAAGACAGAAGAATTTTAAGACAAATGGCTTGACAGCAAATACTTTAAATTTTCATCTCTGGTTTATAGCACCTGTGTTGAAATGCCATCAGTGACAGATCTCTAAGCTTTAAGTGCATTATCATAGTAGTAAGCTGAGTCATCATTACCCACCTCAGTGTGACAACAACAATGCATCAAAGCAGAAGATGGAATATGTAATAAACAGCTACTATGGGTCAGTAATTTATAGATGCAAGTTTAATAGTATATAAAAACTCACATTATGTTTTATATCTTCAGGCAAAAGAACAGCAAGGCCTGAGGCAAGAGATAAAGCCCTCAGAGGCAGACCACTGCACAGCCCTTCCGACTTCATTCAACACAGTTATGAAGCCAGATGGTTCATCAAGATAGGTTTAAGAATAAACATGAGAAAGAAAAAAAGGCAGTGTTTCCAAGTGTGGAGAGAAACAAATGAAAACACACAAAATTTGAGAAGATCCGCCTGCTGAAGTCCAAGACAGAACAGCAGGTTGGTGGCAGCTTCAGTGGTCATGTTTTGATATCTTGCAGAGGCTGGGGCTGAGAGTCTTCCAGCCAATCCAGCCCTGAACAAAGGGGATGGGCAGGAAGCCTCAATGGGAGCTTTCCTATGTTGTGAATCTGGTCAGTGATATGTGACAGGTTGGCTGTAGAGGCAGAACAGTCCAGCTGCAGATGCGATGATAACCACCAGTAAGTGTTCTGGATTGCTGAGTAAGTTCTTCCTCTTTATCATTTCCTGTCCCCCAAAACAGGTACCAGATTATCAATATCATATCTCTGCCACTCAAGATAAAAATAAATTACTGAGAAAAGAGTATTTTTCCTTATCGAAATACCCCTTTTTGCTGTTTATTTCCTCCCTCACCACCTGTAAAAAAAAAAAGTCTTCATCCCCTTCCTTTCTTTGAGAATGCAGCTATTTATTCAGGTCAGTGTTATAGGCAGATATCCTTAAGGCAACTAAGATGTTTTAGGGTTCTATGACCAATGAAAAACCTTTGATTTTGTGCAAAAGAAACTTAGAGGACTGTCTTTCCCCTGATCATCAAGAGATGCAATTTAAATTTAGATTTGCTCAAGGCCTTTACACAGCTGATTCTCTGCAGAATTCCTTCTTGATGTGCATGACTTCTTTTCTTTTTATGAGTTTTTATAGAGAACAGCTCTCCCCTTTTCCCACTACCTCTCTGTACAAATGAGTATAGAAATATAGAGAAAAATGTGGACACTCAGTTTAAAGAAAAGTGAAGAGTATGAATAGGGATACAGTGACCAGAAACATATATATCTCTGTTTAACCTTACCTTGTGCCTGAGCAAAACCATACCAGGAAGTCTGATGCAAAGAGTAGGGGAGAACAATAAAATGCTTTAAAAAACAGATTTACTATAACAGCTCCCTAGTACACGAGTATTTTGTGTTAGAACAGCATTACCTTTCCCTAACTAAGTCCTAGTTTGCTCTCTGTTATGCAGACGCAAACACAACCCTACAGGACCCTGCAGTAGCACGAGGCATCCATAGACATTGTTCTTCTCCCAGCCACCACAGAACTGAAATAGGTGACAGATTAGTAAGAGGGTCACAAGCACATTCTTATCTGTATATTTCTGGGAAATCGTACTTGTGTCCATACAACTCTCTGGGGCAAACAGTGAGACCTGGGGGCTCGGTACCTTGGCATGTACAGCTCTATGCCAGCAAAGGTAAAATGGAGTCACCACTCTGCATTAGTTTTCATCTACAAGAAGCCTAAAGAAAAAACAGAAATTCGGTTTCTCCATTTTGATTATTACGAGACAAGCAATTTCCACAGCAAACTGCAGCTCCAGTATGACAATTATCTTGGCAAGAAAAATTATTTCTGCCTAGATTAATTTTTCACTTTTAAAAAATTCCCAAACTTACAATCCCTAATATCATTAGCTAACCATTTTATTACTATTAAAGACACATTAAAGCAAAGGATTTTTGCAGCCTAATATTGAGTAGATACATTAGCATATTAAACATTAAACTCTTCTGCATGGAAATAGCTGGCTGTATGCCTTTCCTTCTTTTCAAAGGAATAATGAAATGAACCCACTGCAGTAGACTGCAGCCCCAGAATGATTTCAGAAACACAGTCTACTACAGGAAGAAAGTTGAGCTATTTATGACAGAGCAAAATCCCCAACATCTCCTCTCCATGAATGTCAAGATCCCTCAGAAAAGATAGAGCCCGCCCCCAACATTAGTATTCTTATCCGACAATAGATAAAAACACATTGTCCCCAACAATGTGGCTACCCATTTACAATGCAGTCTATGTTACCCCATTTAAACCAGTGTTTAAATAATGTCAAAGATAAAAGCACAGTAATTTCAATAGCAATTTACTTGCACAAGTGAATCTTGAAGGTCAGACACAGGTTGGAAAGGTCACCAAATCATCTGCTACTTTTAATGATGTAACAAGTAAGAATAGAGACATAAATACAAGTCAGTGCGGGTCTCAGCTACCAGAGTAAAAGATCTGGGATCTGATTTTAGAATTATAAGAGGAAGAATTTCTATCTGTAAGAATGAGAGGTTTACAATTACCCCAGTTACAGATTTAAGTGCTGCATGTGGTTCCTGAGATGAATCATCAGATTGATGATGATTTGTTCAAAATGCACTCATGCAAAGCCCTCGCATACAAAACGTGTGCATAAGAACTACACAGCAACAAGTGAGACCAACATCAACTAGTGAACAGCCTCTTACATCTTGCCCCAAAGGCATGCAGCGCTTTCTGAAACCAAACTGCCTTCATCTTAACTTTCCGGAAAGCTGATCCAGGAATTCTATCTGTCTGCATATAAGTTCCACTTAACAATTAAAAAGCCAAAACAAACTCCTTTTACATACTGTGCTAACCTAAATACTATTCAAAGAGCAAGCACCTGGATTTACAAATAGCAGATGATTTAAATATATAATTGCACTTCTGTTTCATCAACAAGTTCCTAGTTTATAACAAATTATTCAATTCATAGATGGCTGTGAGAAATCACAGCCTTGAAAATCTGTTGCACTATATTACTTCTCACTGAATATGAAACACAATCATAAATGAACCAAAAAAACTGCATGTCTCAAAGGCATTTTTCAAATAACACATTGTGAGGTCACACAGAATTAACATTGATCAGATAAAAATAAAAGCAGAAATTAATAATTGTTTGTATTATATCATAATTATGTGAGAAAACCACATTATTTATAAATGTGCAATTAGAACAATGTAAGAGCTTATAATTGGTTGAGATTAGAAGTCTTGATTAATGGTAATTACGCTTCTTATGGGTGGAGAGCATGCAGTTAAAAAGGAAAAAGCTGAACTGTTAATTACAATCTGCAAGCAAATACCAAACTGAACAGGTATCTATCAATGAACTGTTTACAGAATTAGTTTTGATAGAATTGTTATTTGTAGTCTTGCAACTTGAAATCAAAGCATCTAAAGTAAGATCTACTGATCAAGTATCTACATAACCTTCTAGAATAAGTACAGAATTTAAATAGGCTGCCCCATTTTCTATCAAGACAGAAGCAGAATTGCTTAATTTCCTGCTTCTTAGGAAGCTTTGTGTACTATAAGGTTTCTTATTTGTAATCTTTCATCTACCTTTTGTTTTTTACTAATACAATGCATAGAGATATCATTTCATTTAGCCGGTAAAGAACAAATGTAAACAACTTAGCCATAATCTATTAGGTCAATTAATATTAACACTTCATTAATTTTCACAATATATTTACATAATATTTTCACGTGGTGGAAAACAAATTAAAATTGCTACTATCATCTTGGCATGTACACCAATTCCTGAATTTCACAACTGGGGAAAAAGACATTTTTTTAAGTGAAAGTAAATTCCCAGAGGAGCTCTCCCCCATGTTGTCCCAGTAACTGTTGGATCCTGCTCTTCCCACAGCTCCCTATTCTCCTGGACTAAAACAATAAATACACTGCTCCCCCTCCCTTCTCCATTCCACCAGTCTGTAATTTGCACCTCAGAAGCAAGGCAGTAGCAATGGCAAAGATCAAAGAACTGGCACACTACTATCAATTGAGCGAGTTTGAAAATCAATCCAACGGCAAAGAGCAAAGCAGAAAGCCTAAATAGGCCGTGAGGGACACGCACATCAAGCTATGTGGCAGAACCACTTGACTTCTAGGATGAAAGATGAGAGACTACAGGCAAATTTTATTAAAGTCTTAGTCAAATCCTACTGCAAATCTTCTCACTTTCATCATCACATTTGCTAAATTCACACTGCTGACAACAAAACTGGGACACAGAAGGACTACACTGGGCTCCAGCTACAATGGAAATGTCTCCCCTACAAAAGGACAGGACACCAGTGAGGACACAGTTGACAAAGGCTAAACAACAGAGCATCAGACATATAATCTTTTTTCGTCTGCCTATCACAAAAAAATCCAAGAACTGCAGTGAAATGAAAGTCACTGACATAAACAAGGGAACAGCTGCTCCAAGAAGACACTTAAGCGACTATGAAGGACTAGAGTAGTAGAAACATCTGTGCACCTTAAAATAGGCTGTTTGCAGTGTGTAAGGGCAGAAAAGGAAGAGTTAAGAACAGCTATGGAATAAACACCAAAAACAGCTCCCACTGCTTCTCTCCTCACACCCCTTCCTAACTCTACAAAATAAAAGCAGACTGCTACTGCAGTAGCACAGACATATAACCTCCTGTTATCAACTTGCAATTTTGCCAGTTTGAGGCTTAATATGGAAGAAGACAAGAAAGTGTTGGTAAACCACCAAACCCTCCAAGGATGCTGAACTCCCTCAGGATGCTTCCTTAGGAACCATCCCTTAGGATGCTTCAAAACTGAAGGGGTTTTATTTTTATTTGATCTGGTAGCATCCACGCAGCTGGTAGCAGCAATCACAGGTGTTTTGGCTCACAAGAATTTCACAAGGCCGGGCATCCTGCAGAGCACAACTCTCTTAACAGGTTTTGCTTTTGCCTTCAGCATGTTTGGGCTGAGATAAATAGCATGGGAAAACACACAGACCAAAACTGATCAGAGGTGATCAGAGCCAAAGTGAATAAAAGCCAATAAAACAAACTTCAGCATCAGCCCTGCAAGAAAGCTCTGCAACTCAAACAGCTCTCTCTAAACTGAAGGGCCAACACCACTCAGCTCTCTATGAAAGGCCGTATCTTGGATCCAAGAGCCTGCTTATGAAAAGAGAGGATGAAGGGCACCCTACCAGTCCATACAAAGGAAGAGGGGTAGCTATTACCTCCAGGGCCAAGGCTCCTACCTCTGCACAGCAGCACCTGACTAAATTAACAAAATCCCACTAATTAACACTGTAAAATCTGGATTTTGACAAATTAAGAAGCGTCTAAACGAGTAAAATGGTAGAGAATCCTGATTCACAAATCTCATAATTCATTTGTTTTGACAGCTACAGTTTAGTTTATTTACACTGAAAGGTGCTAACAGTCATCCAGAGGGGGATTTAATGGCAGCCATAGATTCCACTGCAGCTGCAAAAACTATCTTTATTCCAAACATACCAGTCCAGACTCACCAATTGAATACCTTTATCAACACGGGATGATTTCAGCTCAATATATTCACTAACAGGTTTTACCATGATGAGAATTAATAAAACGCCAAATCTGATTAAATCCTCTGAAATTTGTGGGAAAGGACACTCTTTTACTGTTTTGTAGAATTTTATGGACAATAAAATTTAAATTGTCTAGAAAATTGAAATAGATTTCCATTTCATTTCCCAGCACTAATGAACAGATTACCATTTAAATGACGACTGAGCCATTTAAGGGCATCATTTTTCTTCTACAGTTTATACAGAGTAATGCATGGCCATTTTCAATTACTTGGTTAAAATTAAATCTCCAGATACTGCTTTCGGATTTTTACTCATTTGCACCAATGTGAAGGCTTTTGCTTTGAAGCTCTTTTTAATCTACCCTCAATTTATCTGAAATGGTTTGCCCCAATTAGAAGCCAACTCTCCTCTTTTTAAAATCTATTACTGAAGTAGAGCTGCACATACCAAAAAAAACCCAAACCAAACTAACAAACCACAACTAGGAAAAGTTCTCTTTTCATGTGAAACTGCTTACCTACACAGTTTTTATGGTTCCTCTGTTCACTATATTTCCTCTGTGATTTGTATGATCCTGTCTACAAGGCTTTGCTGGAGGGAAAGCTAGGGAGACTCAAGGAGATCATCTGTTATCCAAACTTTCTAATCCTTTTCCTACAATGCTGACACATGTTCTGCTGGGCTTGTACTGCTGTCTCAGGCCTTGTCTGTTGGCAATTACTGAGCCTTATTTGCAATAACCAACCTGTGGCCTTTGAGATTCCAGAACTGGATCTGAATTTTGCACACCAAAGCCACGATCCAGCACTAGTGCATGCGGAATTCTGAACCAAACTTGCTCCCATGACTGTTGCAATACAAGAGTTTGATGGCTAAAGTCACTTGCAATGTCCAAGCAACGTTGTCCAGTCTGATTCCTTTGGTCATTGCTCCAACCTCATTTAATTAAGGTATCTTACATTTGAGTGCAGTCTTTGGAGTAATTCTTTGTTACAAATGATAATTGGATTCAGGTAGCTTCCCTCTACTCCCACCAGAGCACCTATGTGGGAAGTTGATAGCTAGATGCATTTCTTACTGAGTACATTCAGGTCTGAATCCACCAGTGAGACCACAAGGAGAAAGGACCCAATGCCTCCCCCGAGCCTGCAGTGTTCTCACTTCTCATTAGGTTTAAAAACTCTACTCAGCTATGCACATAAACATGGGCTTTAAACACTACTCCACAGGTGTGAGCACATACGCCTATGATGAAAGTTAAGGACACAGTTAGGAGAAATACCAAGAAAATGCATTTTTCTTTGACCACTAACTTTCATCCAATTACATGGAAAAGCTTTTGGTGCCTATGTAGCAAGTACAGCACAGTCTTTTTTTAGGTTTTGTCTTCCCTGAGAACAAAAGAAAAGGTAAAATTTTAATGCCTATAAATTACCCCGATATAAAAGCAGAGTGGGATGGAGGTACTATGGTTTCATTGTGAAGTGAACCAGAGGTGGGTGGTAGAGAGCTGGCCTCATCCAGCCAGCTGATGTAAAAATTGCATAACCCTCGTCTCACAGATTCCAGACAGAAGTAACTTCTCTGGATTAACTGCATTGTCTCCGGACCAAAAATTAGTTAAACAGAATCCTGCAACCAACAGGAAGTGTTTAACTGAAAGCCTGTGTCTTCAGTAGCTCACCTGGCTTACTCTTACCAGCACCCTTCAAGCTGACTTTGCCCCAAGCGGTCACACTGCGAAACCACCAGTGACTCAAGTGCTTGTGGTAATCACTGAGGAGCTGTCAAGTCTGTTCAGTTGACAGACCAGCTAGCAAGCGTTAAGAGAATGGCTGCATCTGACAGGATGAATGGATACTGGACATAAGGACAACAATTAATTCTCAGTTCAGATCAACTTTACTGT
Organism: Neopelma chrysocephalum; assembly: GCF_003984885.1. Lineage (NCBI taxonomy): Eukaryota > Metazoa > Chordata > Aves > Passeriformes > Pipridae > Neopelma > Neopelma chrysocephalum. Next base: position 8,921,191 of record NW_020897717.1, read on the forward strand.
GAAATTAAGCCCCTAAAGCTATTTCACTTAACTCGATTGTGCTGTACCTGTCTGCTTTGCTTCACCGCAGCTCAGTTTGAAGCTTCTGATGCAATAACCTTGGTAAGCCAGACTCCTGGGGAGTTGCTACTTCAATAACCACATCAATACTTCAAGATGCTCTTCAGCTCACAGTGAGTAACCTGCCAATCCCATCTTGCACGTGAACAACTTTTACTTCTGGGTGCAATGAGTACAAACAAGTTATGTGACTATATTCCACGCAGAGTTTTCAAACACTTCCCAAACAAACCTAAAGACAAACTGTTCCCTATCCTTCCCTTTTCTGGTATCATTAAACAGTTACAAATATTTAATGGTGCTCAAAATACAAAAATAATGAAGTTTTGAATTATGTTGAGTAAACCAACAAGGTCAGAGATAAAGATGACATTTACAGATGAAGACTAATTTGAAGTGGTTAAAGAATAATTGTCACTGGAATGACTAGGTCTGAGTCATCATGCTCCTCCCACACACTAATCACAGGTGTGCTTGCACACCAAAATCAATTGGTGCACACAGTAGGTACAGGAACATGAAATAGGAACAGCTCATAGACAGTGGATTCTCTAGGGGAGGCTGCTTTACTGACAAGTGAAATGACAGGCTAGTGAAGACACATATGGCTTATCAAAAAATAACTGGAACAACTGTTTGCGTTTCTAATGAGAAACCATGTATGGAGGCATGGGAGAGGAATACTTTCCTCTTGAGTGGTGAAAAGGGTTACAGCCTAACTTTCTGAAATAGGTATTTGTTACTGTTCCTATAGCTCCAGTTGAAGATGCTTCTCTTCCAGGCTGAGTCTGTTGTTTTATTAAAACTCAGCAGGACTAAAAGCAGCAGTAAACATGCATACAGCTGGGAGTTCCACACCTCACTTCTAAAAAGGATTATATTTATCATTATATTCAGGGGTAGATGCTGTTGTGTAAGAGATACTGCTAAATTCTTTTTAAAGTAAACATTACATGGAAATCATCTGACATCTAAAAAATGTCAGGTAGCTGCATTTTGTGCTTTGAGTTTGTTAACAAGGCATTACAAAATGCAAATATATTTGCACATATACAAACATATACAGTCAAAAATAATGATGTAGTAATATCCCACTGAGACCTTTTTAGAGAACTATTCTGCTTGTGCAGTGCCTACACCAGTGAGGCACACAAGAATGGCATTTGCAGATGCTAAAAAGCTGAAGCTGGCCAACAGAAAGTGCAGAGGACTCTCAAAGGTAATGAAATACCTCTGTCAGTAATTTGCAGCTACAAACCTCATCCAATCCTTAGGCACACAAAGCTTTTCCTTGCTTAGGGAAGAATGATTTAGGGAAGACTTCAACTACGCTCCCCTGCAATCAGTGTACATCTGGGATACAACAGGCCTATGTTTCAAACATTAGCGCAGGAGAAGAGATCTGAACTCATGTCTTCCATTTTCCTGTAGAGTTCCTTCACCTAAAGGTGACTGGGTAGTTTGAGAGAAAGTAGAGGAAAAGGGTTTTTACTGTTAGACCTGTTCCAGTCTCCACAAATACAGCAGGGGTATGATCCCAACTTTTCCACATCCTTAGAGTCTTTTAACCATGAAATAATTGATTAGAATGGAAGAGGCAGATATCTCTGGCCATAAACACAGACTTCTCTGCTCTCACCTCCCCACAAAGTAATGCATTTTCTGGCAGGCTTGCTCAGGGGTACTTGGCCAGCCACAGTACGATGAGAACACTTACTATCCTAGCATTCCCAAAGATCCTAGGAAAAAGGTAATTTCTAAGATTGGCTTAAGTGATTTTACATGTGTACATCAACAAAGTCTTTGGAAGCACAGGGACAAAAGGTGGCTGTGGCAACTGGTAAAAGTAGCCAAAATCTCAGTTTAAGTAAGCCCTAACACATCATCAGGAGTCAAATCTCAGAGTAAACTGTTCATCAATGTGACCTGGGGCACATAGCATGAAAATAATGGTTCCTCCTGAACTTAAATCCTGATCTTTGAATTCTAAAATGAAAAGTCTCCCCAGATCCACACTCTCTGCTGACACAACACTGATCCAGCTTAATCCTGCAGCAGTCCCAAGGTAGTCACTAAGGAACCATTCCCCGATAATTCTTATAGATCATGGATAACTTTCACAACATCAGAGGACTTCCAGAAGAGTTTTTGCAGTTATCACAAGTCTTTTCCTTGTTTAAGTGCAGAAGAACTTGCCTTCTGTAATTCTCTGCCATATACAGAATCACCTAAGCAGGATCTTAAATCTTCCAGAGCTTCTTAAATTCTTCCCCTACCCTGATGGAAGCAAAAAGATCTTACAGCTCATTGGAGATAAACAGTAAGATACGGGCAAACAATTGTGGTAAATATATTTGATATAATTTACAAGCATTGAAATTGTCAAAGGATAAAGAAGTAAAAATGCAGGAACTTATTTTAGCACTTAAATTGTGGTAATAACCTACATGCTTACCTTTTGAAAGCTATGTGAGGTGAAGAACCATTTATTAGCTGAGTGTGCTACCACGAATATTCATTTACAGGTCTTAGGCACAAGGCAAGGCTAGAATGCTTTTAAATAGCTTGAATTTTTGATATTGTATAGCTTCTACTGGCTGACGGATATGAATGATTCTTGACAGAATGCTTATCTTTGATCTGTTGCTGTAATCAATCAGCACAAGAGCAGCAGGCTATTAAAATATTTTTCTGTCAGGCTCCCTTGACATGCTTTGAACGGTACACTGCATCAATACTGGGTTTGGATGTTTTTAAGTTTTTAGTTTGTTGTGGGGTTGGTTTTTGTTTGTAGGTTTTGGATTTTTGGTTTCTCTTGTTGGTTTGGTTTGGTTTTTTAATAAGAGAATCTACCTGCAAACCACACAGCTGGATTCTCTGGATCAGTGTCTCTTGAAGCTGTCCTTAAATATCACTCCTGATGTGGAACACTCAGGATCCAGTCACCATGGTTTCAGCTCCCTCTGAAAAATGTCCCTCCATCTTCCTTCTATCCTGCTTTTCTCCATCTACACATGTACATGCACACTGCTCTTTAAACCCATTTCTCCCTGTCAAATTCTTGTCATCTACCTGGCCAAAAATTACTCTTCATACTTCCTTCCAGAAGTTCTGCCTTCCTGTTTTCTTTCACTTCTTCCAATTTTCTATTCAATACCCCATCTTCCTCTGGCCTTTCAGAAACCTGCCATGGGAGCAGTGATTTAGCAATCTCTCTGCAAAATTTAAATCAACAACTTAGCAAACCCATCAAAGAGGCTGCCAGACCTTCTTGGCCTCAATAGAGAAGCCTAATGACTAGGAGGGAATAAAAGTTAAATTAGACAGTCAGGAGAACAGGGAGTCTTCAAAGATTGGAGGAGGGGAAGAAGGTGAGGGACAGGGATAAAAGCCTGAATATGTAAGAGCAGGGTGGAAGAGCAGAAAAGGAATGCAGGTGAGGTTAGGAACACCGAACACAAAGCATCAGCCCATAACTGAACTGGTGAAAAGAAACACAGAGAGGGCTTAAACATCCAGTTTTCTATCCAGGCTTGCCTTCCTAAAAAGACACACCTCAGTAGCACTGCAGAGGGAGGGAATAGCTACACAGTGGTATGGTATGTACAGAGCACAGTAAAAGACATTCTGTACTAGTCAGATGTGAAGAATTAGAGCGGCAAGATAGGCAAAGTAGAGACCGGGAGCAGTTTGCATAAGGCCACATGGGAGAGCGTGTGATAGAGTTGGGAACTGAGCCCAAACCTGCCGGCTCAGGTCCTCTCTCCTATGCACTCACCCCCACTGGCTTCGCACAGTACTTGCAGTATTTTTTAGCACTGATGAGAGAAGCAGCAGGGTTTTTTCACATTTTGCTTTGCCCTTTGCCTATCAGCTTATTTCTTTTGCAGGCCATAACATCTGTTTGCTGTGTCCAGAACCTTCTGCAGATTCTAGAGGCCAACAAACACCGATTCTCTCTGAACATTTGGTAATCAGATCCCAGGAGAAAAGAGTAACACTGTCTCTGGGTGCATCTACACTACACCAGTAAAATGATATTGTACCAAACGTCTGCTTACTGAAGAAATGGTTTAAGACCATGTTCACTAAGATCAAAAAGTGAAATGCAGAAGCAGAAGGCTGAGCTGTGGCTTACATGCATCCCTGAAAGCTTTGTTTGAAGAGTGCGTCAGCACTGTGACTGTGATGCAAGACACTTCAGACTGAGCAAGACCAGAAGAACACAGTACCAGTAACAACAAATACTATGGTGAGAATCTTGTCTTTGCTAGAGGCTCACAAAAATAAATTGATCAATTTTTATATCTTAAAGCAAATACTCTATGATCTTTATTTGCTTTTCTCCATTATTTCAAAACTGAAAGCTTAGGCAATAAGCCAGAAAGATGAAAGAATAAACATTTTAGAACAAGCCAAGGGGACTAGACAACAAATCCAGAGAGATTATTGCAGAGGGCACTAAAGAGAACAAAACCATTGAGTCCCAACAGTATCCTTCATACAAAGCCTAAGTAAACAAGTTGTCACAAGCAAGGTGTGAAAGACAAGGATAAAGTCCTTTGTGCTAATCTGCAGACTGACAGGAAAGAGCTTCAAGAGCTGCTGCATAGCCACAAATCTCACCACAGCATTTTCACTTGCCCAAGTTCTCCTCATCACTGTGCCATCAGAGACAGCATCCATACATCCAGAGATCAGTGCTTTGTAGTTGGGAGGAGAGGAGATAGTGGGATTGTGGTTCTTGTGAGCATGTTGGCAACATTTTGAACCCTGAACTTCTTTTCCTCCTCAGCTGTGTGGATCTACCCTATTTGACATTTATTTTTCTATCCCTAACAAGGCAGAGATGTTAAATTGTGAACAATTCTAAAGGCTATACCATTCCATACTTCATATTAGTGTGGTCTGAAAAGGGCACAGAAAGGAGGGAAATTGCTTAGAAAACCATATTTGACTGGAATCACTATGAGGACATCCAAAACTGAATACTCAGGACTGTGTGTTCATATTCCTAATCCAAATGCAGGAGGGAGAAAACACATATGTGTATCACACAAAAAGCAGAAAATTCTTAAGGGAAACCTTTTTATACTTCACCCTACACATTAAGAACACGTTTACCCTTCCAGACGATGACCACTGTGATCTGAAAATTTCCAGCGTCTAATGGCCAGTCGTGACTCCCTCTGCTGGCACTTGCGCAGTCTCGTCTTCCTCAACCGTAGAAAAGAAGCAATGTCCTTTAGTGTTTCCGACAGCAGTGTGATAGCGGGAAGTGTTGTCACAGCATTTTAATTAAAATGTATAAATATTTTGTTAAGTGTTAAAAAAATACTTTGTTATCTTTGAGTGTTCATTATCACTTTTTTTTTCCCTTTCTGTATTATACTGCCCTTGTACTTGCTGTCTGGTACACTTAGACTTCCAGCAAGACTGAAGTTAGAACAGAATTAAGTTGTAAGGAATATAAAATCTTTACTTGTCTTAATCCATGGTTTCATACTTCATGCAAAAAGGACAACTGCTAATAAAAGTTTCTTTAAAAAAACACTTTATCAACATCACAGTAAGAGTGAAAGCATGAGGAAAGCTCTAAATACTAAAAGCTGCAAGCTGGAAGTGTGGGAGCTCATTAAAAAAGCACTGCACAAGAATGCTCAAGGCAAATGGTGTTCAAACTTTTTCTACTCTGAAGTTACTTAATCATCACAGCAATCACAAGGGATAAAGCAAAGTATAAAGAACTGGCTTCTGTAGGCTTGCTGCTGTTCAGTCTTCTGGAAAGGTATTCACTGTAAAAGTGCCATCAATTTAAAATTCTCCTTGGTTCTGAAAAGCCATCTTTCTAATCTGAGGCTCGATACTCCAAGCTGCAGGGCACCCTCAGCTGAAACAAACCCAATGACATGGCGCTTCTGATTGCCCCAAAAGACCAGAACCACAAAACAGGGGCAAACTGAAGTATTATGCAAGTAGAAATACTTATTTTACACACACACAAAGCCAAATTTATCCTTTTGTGTGTGTCACCAATTCCAATAATCCAGCATGAAGACAACGTAGTTTCTGCGTTAGTACTTTGTGCTCATTCCCTGAGCATTAAAAGCTACGGTAGTGATGCAGTGTCAGGAAAGTCCATGTTTCCATATAATAAACATTTACATGGAACTGCCCAGTTTCCCTTTTCACTGCATTTACAGTCACTTAGACTATTCTGCACAGACTGGATGAAAATGTGCTACAAAATCAGCATGGAAATTTTTATAGGCATATAGATTATTACAATTGCTACAAGGCTGTGGACAAACCAGTCTGAGGCATGTGCATAAGTACTCAAATTTAAAAGATCTGAGTCATTCTGTAAAACGTATAGCAGCCTCAATCAGCCTCAATGTTGCCACAGAAGTCAATACACCAGAGTTAGTCTTTTCTTGCTGAAGTGTTCATTCTTCACTGTTCTTTGTCAGCTGACAATCCTTTCACACAGAGAAACAACCAGACAACACAATGAGTGGAGAAGAACAGGTGTTTCTTCACTGACCAAGTACTTCTCTCTGTCATACATTCTTCAAGAAGCATCAGCCAGGCATCCCTCAACTGACAACCACTGAACCACTCCATTGACTCTTCTGCAATGAGAATTAATAGCCACTGCAATATCTCTGTGCAGAAGATAAAGGATAAGCGACCAGAATTAAGAGTGCAAGATTTAATCAGTGAGTTGCTGCCATTATCTACTTCCAAGAATTTAAAGATGTTACATTTCTTTCTACCTTGAAGTAAATTTGAAAACTGCTTTCCACTGAAGCTCCACATCCTTACTGATTTGCACCAGACCTGTGCAGACTTTCTAAACGGCATAAACACCAAAATTCACTGCTCATTTCAATACAGCTACTACAGTTGGGAATATCTCATACAGGTCAGAAAAAGTACCTTCACTTTGCTATCATGCTACGCCACTGCTGGTCTTGTCAAAGCTGATTCTGGAGTCCATTATAGCCCAGCTCCCAAATCCTGCTGCTTTAGAAGTCAAGAGCTCTCCAAACCAAGCTGTGATGCAAGACAGCTAACTATAGTGGGGGAAAAACCCCAACACATTAATGTTACAGCAGCAAAGCAAAACTTAGTTTTTCTTTCATGGTCTGTGCATCCAGGACAGCATCCATAAGCATACCAAAAAGTGCACACATGCACTAAAAGGCAAATTAACATAAACTGGTGCAACAGGCTCTCTCCCATCACCTTGGAGAAGAATCACACTGGGAAGAATTTCCAAAGAACAGCTGTATAGAAAGTGATCACTTACGTTTAAATTTTTACAATAGGGTGGTATCATGAGAAAGTTTAAGATTAAGGGGAAGAAACTTAGTTTGATGTTGGTGTCAAGATTTGTGTTGGTATCACACACTCAGTACTCAACTCTGCTAACCCAAACTAGCAGGTTTCAGAATGACCCCAGCTGAGGGAAAGCCTGAAAGCAAATGATTAATTAGTTGTTGTCCAGGACAACACTTTAATTAATATAATTAAACCCACTGCTAGGTTAATTGTGGCACACAGGCAATCACCAATTAACTCACTAATGGCCAGTCCCACATATCTAAAAATCAGTGCCTGAAACAAAGCACACACAGCACTCTCTGGCATCACACTGAACTAGAGAGGAATACAGAAGGGAATTTACTCCCCAAAAGAAGACACAAAGGAGGATGCTTTTAAGGATCTCAGTAAACGAAATGATACAAAAAGCTCCAACTTGTTTAATAAAAAGCAAAAACTCACACTTGGCTGAAAAACAGACATGCTAACAAGCACTTCTGCATAGTAACATAGCTTCGGAGAGGTCTAGCACAGAACCCACTGTGCAGAAAACCATGGCTGTGCTGTTTGAGGTAAGCTTACAAAGGCACAGTTACCGAAGACCAGTTTAGTTACCCCAATAGGTACATCGTATCCACTGTTTAAGAGTTCAATCTGTCCATCACATATCACTTTTACCCAAATGCTCCTAAGTTTCACACGTGCCCTGGGCTCCAACAGCACCATTTCTCCACCAGATCCTACTGCTGCCACAGCTGGGAGCCAGCCCATGTTGCTTCTTTCCCACAGCATATGGCTGTGGTCAGCCTGCCAGGCTGGGCTGTGGGCACTGACAGCTAAAGGGTGCCAACATGTCTTAGCTTGTCCTCAGAGCAATGACTTTCAGGAGCTAAACATGCCCATCTTTTTCTCAATCACACTAAAGTCAAGCATCTCTCTGTCGTTTCCACGACTCATTCTCTTGTGTTTCATCCAGAGAAGGCAATACATGTAATTTTCATCTCTATTCAGCATTTCCACTGACATTAAACTACATATATGGCTATCTCAGTAATTGCATAATCTTGCGTGTCTTTCAAGTTCAGCATTTTCCAATAGGTCACTATTAAGGGTCCTTACATTGTTGGTACCTTTCTTGAAAGGAGGCTTGGGTTTTTTCTAAGAATTCTCTTCTACGAATATTCTCTTTCAGTTTCCAGCCCTGTTATTCTTGTATACCTGCTCTGAACATCAAAATCATGTTTTTTAAATGGACAAACACCACACCCTTGCTCTCAGAAACGGCTGACCTTGATTATCTCAACTTGAAGATTGGAAGATTTAGAAAGTTACCAACATGAGTCAAATGGAAAATAGAGAGAAAATGTGTAGACAACCCTAATTATAGATCTTACTACATTTTGTTTCTAATGCTATCATGATGGCAGTAGACAGATAATAGCAATAAAATCATAAATGGGAGGAAGGACTCGGAACACAAGCAATAACACAAAGCACATCATCAGCCTGTGGAATGAACAAAGCCATCAGTAAAAAAAGCTTTTTGTTTTTGGGTTGTGTTTGTTTTCCCATTCTAATGAGAAGACAGTGGTTCAATCAAGCTGTTTTGAACTGATGATCACAGAATCATTTAGGCTGGAAAAAACCTCTAAGATCATTGAGTCCAACTGCCATCCCTGCGCTACCAGGTTCACCACAAAACCATCCCTCTAAGTGCCACATCTACACATCTTTTAAATATTTCCAGGATGGTGACTCTACCACTTCCTGGGTCACCTGTTCCAAAGCTTGGCCACTCTTTCCAGAAATCTTTCCTAATATCCAATCTAAACCTCACCTGGTGCAACTTGAGGCTGTTTCCTCTCATCCTGTCACTTGTCACTTCTCCCTAGTGACCTCCCTAGGCTGACCCTCACTTGGCTACAACCTCCTTTCAGGTAGCTGTAGAGAGCTATAAGGTCTCCCCTGATCCTCCCTTTCTCCAGGCTAAACAACCCCAGCTGCTTTAAGACTTGTGGTCCAGACCCTTCACCAGCTTTGTTGCCATTCCCTGGACATGCTCCAGCACCTTGATGTCTTTCTTGTAGTGAGGGGCCCAGAACTGAACACAGGATTTGAAGTGCAGCCTCACCACTGCCAGGTAGAGGGAGATTATGATTGCCCTAGTCCTGCTGGCCACACTATTGCTGATAAATAGTTATCATAGCGGTTATGCTCTGTTTGCTTATCTAGTTGCAATTTTTAAGTCCACAGTCTGAATGAGAGCGTACCCAGTGTATTCACCACAAAATGATACAACACAGAAAGAGCACAGAGATCACTCTAGGCATACAGAAACACAGTATGGCTTTGTTGCTGCACAGATATCAGTGCCAACCTTATCAGCTGACACTGGGAATGTGCAGTCATCTCTCTTGCTAGAGAGACTGTGTATCTGCGAGTTGCAGCTCCTTCCTGACAGGACCAGAAATATTAACACCAGCATTTAAAGTGCAGTTGTTTTCACATATAACCATAGGATTTAAGCTGGTACAATTAGTCTATGCTATTAGGCTTCTCTATTTTAGTTTTTCATTCACATTTTGACTTTTACAGTTCCATCTATATTTCCTCTATTAAAAATTCTGCTTAGGTGCCATTGACATACAGTTATGTACATCCTAAACTTGAAAAATCATATACTATTACATCTGTATTCTCTCCTGTTGTCCAAGGTCAGAGTTGTCCAGTGGGTCAACAGTACAGATAGTTATAATTCTTAATGGCAGGTCCATTGGTTTTTATAGGTGTGATGATAGTAAAGGTAACAAATTATAAATCTATTCTGACTCAGAGACTTAGCAACAAAGTCAGGTTTGCAGTGTACTGAGTGGGGGAAATCTGAAGCTACAATGCAAATTATCAAGCGCCCATGAAAATACTGGTCACAATAATTTGCCAACAGTTAATACAAAAATGATGTGACAGCACACAAAATAGTCTCCAATTCTGCCAACATGCAATTTTTTGTTTGAACACTCAAAATTGACATGATTTGAAAATCTGCCCCAATAGGGTGATATGATGAAGAGTAAGTGCATTTGCAAGCAGAGATTCTGAGTCAACCTCAGAAGAAAGCCAAGCCTTCAATGAAAGGTATTTTGCCTTCCTTTACTTCAAAAGTTCTCGAAACACTGGTAGCTCTTAAGGGGTCAAAGTCTTTGCAACTCCTCCCAGAACACTTCAGGAGCAGCACAGCTGGAGTCCACAGAGGAGAAACTGATGCAAAAGTAAAATCTGATCCTTAGGTTTTGTGGATTGTGTGTTATTTTCTTCAGTTGGAACATTTCTGCCTTACCTCTCCTAGTGGACCTGACCATTCAGAACTGGGGTATTAAAAAACCTCTTGCCTTCCCTGCCCTCCCTGGCCATGGGCTCAGCAGAGACTGGGGAGGAAACTTGCTGTTTCCCACCTATAATTACAGCAAGTGCTCTTTTTTTCACTTTAGATGAATCTACAGCCCGTTGAACTGGAAGAAGCAAGAAATCCTGCAGCATTTAAAATGGCCTACAACCAATGGGCATTTCAATCAGCAGGTTGTTTGGGAAAGCAACCCTGCCTTACAGGAAGAATGCACTTGGTCCATCAAGCAGCCGGCAACTGACAGCAAAGGCCCACAAAACTGTTAAAACAGAAGTACTGCTGTGTAGCTACTGAAGGACAAAACCTTCCTGTTAGCAACCAATGGGAAATTTGGCTGCATGGCCTCAGGCAAACATTACTGCCTATTGACCAGTTTGTGCATCGCTGCATAGAAAATGGTACAAAACCAGATACTTTCCTCTAAAAAGTATAAAGCAGTACTCTCTGGCAGCATAAGGGTAGAGACAGCAACTAAAGGACAATAAAGCAACTCTAGCAGCACACACACACGCACAAACATAGCAGTCTCAGATTTAAGTTCTTTCTTTTACTCCACCTCTATTACCACCTTCTGGGAAGAAGCTTCTTTCACTGCCCATTTACCCAAAATTAATCAAGCTCTTCAGCCATCTCCAATGTTACCTTAAAGCCTGGGCCTACAGATCCTGCTCCCAATGCCTGGCAATACCCAACATCAAAAGCTTACAGGAAACACTTCTCATTCATGTGCAACCACCAAATGCTTTCACAGAATTCTTCACCACTGCTCTCCCCTTCTGACACTGTCTCATGTTAAATTTCTGCTAGAGAGTACAGCCATGATGTGGCTCATAGAACAGCTGTAGGAAGGAAAACATGTAACAACTACTACAAGGACAATATTTGTGTCATCAACACTGATTTACACATGTGTGTGCAGAGTGTGCAAGGCTAGAAAGTTAGTTCTGTTCCTGACCAGTTCTACCACAACTACTCCCCCAATGCATGAGGAGAAGACAAGCTTCACAGCAGACTGTTGTCCTTCCCAACAGTTTGAGAAGCATGGTTCCCCTCAGGCTCTTATCTTCTTAGCTTTTCTGAATGTCTCCTCTGGCCCAGTATTTCACTATTGAACTGCCCATTTCACTGTGCTTTGGGCCCTTGCAGTTTTACCAGCACTCTGTGTACTGAATCATTCATACATTTCAGCTATAGTTGCCTGCTGTATCATATTTTCCATTTCAAACCAAACTGGTAATGACTCAGAGAATTTTCTTCTGTCTGGCTGCCCAACAATGTCCCATAAAACAGTAGTCTTCCCTCCAGTTGTCTGTATTATTGGAGGCTGCATATGAATAAAAGATAACTCCATTCTGGATCTGAACTTTGCTCCCATGAAGGGAGATATCTTTTGTGTTGGCATAATCACAATCTAAATCTCATACATTTTGTACAGTACAATAATCAAGCCTGATAAAATCAGCACAGTCAACTGGCCATACTTACCTTGCGCCTCAGCATGCACTTTTCCTCACATAAATATCTCAAGCTCCATTTTCAAGTCTTTGTCTGCTTTAAAGCATCATGCTTCAAACCAAGCTCTTTCAGCCACAAGGGTTGAAGAAGAGAAATATTGCTCATCTGTCGGACTACAGGTCTGTAACTAGTATGAGGAAACAACCATGTTAAACATACACCATGTATGTTTCTGTTTATTTTGGGAAGCAGTCAAAAAAGAAGTTGAAGAGTTTGTAAAGAAAAAAGGAGAAACCTTAGTTTCAGCTTCAGGTTCTATTTCTCTCTCTCAGCACCTGTTCTCTCTTTTGTCCACCTACACACACCTCAGCATAAAAGAAAAAAAAGCAAAGGAATCACAGAACTACATGCTTCCAACTTACACCTGTCAGTGCACTTACTAACAGACCAGAAGCAGCCCAAAAATATAGGGATGCTATCACTGGAAAACAGGAGCATCCATCCACTTGGCAGCTTCAAGTCATACCCCAGAAGGTGCTTGGCAGTGTCGTATAGATCTCTGCCTCACAGGTACTGCTGTTCTCATACTTTTAAACACAAGTGGAGAGGCTTTGATTGATTTGTCTGTTGTCACAAGGAGTGTGCTGTCTTATATCATTGAGGAAAAAAAATAATTCTGACTCACCTGCGTCTCTCTTTTTTTCCAGAAAGCTCCCCTCATGGTCAGACAGTATATACCAGTGCCATTCCCAGCATGTACTGGTGACTCAGTATGCTCAGGTGCCCCTTGGAAACACCTACACCAATGCAGGTAGCATTGGGAACAAACAGGAGGATCTAGAATGACTAAGTACATTACAGGGAGATGACCTCATTGGGATCATGAAGACATAGTGGGATGGTTCACACGGCCAAAGCCCTGCAGTGGATGAATGCAGGCTCTTCAGGAAGGGCAGGTTGGAGAGTGAGGAAGGAGACTGGCTCTTTACCTACTGGATGCATGGAGCTGTGGACAGAGATGGTTCAGGAGCCAGTAGAGAATTTATGGCTCATGACTAGTGGATAGACCAACACAAGTGCCATTGTAGTGGCTATCCACAATAGCACCTATATGCATTTTAGCACAACTTCAAGCTCCAGTCAAAACTGATGCTCTTTTCAGAGGTAGATCCTTCCCCACCTCCCTGCACAAAGCCTAAATACGTAAGAAGGGCAAAGAAGGGAAAATAGGTCATGGAAGGTAACACCTCAGATTAACACCTCAGCTGGGCATGGACTCAGCTCCCCTGTGTCACACCACAGAGCACTAGCACTGAATTGCAACACCTCTTCCAGACAGCTTCAGGCACAGCCTTCTATCACTTAAGTTTACTATACACGAAGGTCCAAAGCACTAGTAGACATTTTTTTCTCGTCATGAACAGATTAGAACAGTATTATAGGCCAAAGGCGGCACATAGCTCGGTCATCTTCTCTTTTTAGCTGCCCACAGTCAGTGTGGCACCTACTTGACACAGTGATTTGCTCAAAGTAATTTGTCTGTTTGGTAATTCCTCTATGATTATCACAACAGGTTGCTAAGTTTATGTGGAACAAACCTTCCAGAAAAGTATTCATTTTCCCCTCACGCATTCTGTAGCTGCTATCTCATTATTAACCTGCAGTCAACTTATTTGCAAGGAGTGTGAGAAAGACAGTTCCTGGAAATTTTAGTTTTGGCATACTTACTTCCTGATAAAATTGATTTTATAATTTTCTCAGTCATTTGAAGAAAGGCTTTTATGAAGAAAGAATAAGTAGAATCAAAAATATTTAAAACAGAAGTAAATCAAGAAATCAAAGCCTACTTGCACTGTTGCAATACAGGAAATAACCTATCTTTCCCCTCCCTCTGCATTTAAGTGCACCAAACTGAACAAGGAGCTTAAAGTCCAGCAGATGTTTAAGGAATAAGAAGCTCAAAAAATTACATTTTATAACAACTTCCCTCTCAAAAAGCAAAGGGGTAGAACAAGCCAAATTGAGTATCTTTTCCATTTCCTTGTTTCTTATGAATTTCTTATGACATTCTGTGAAGAAAAAAAATAAAAAAGAGGATAAAGCTGCTAATGTGAGATGGCAAAGCACAGAGCGGTGACAGGTTCAGAAAAGAAGGTTTATAGAGGGAAGTGAGAGAAAAGTAGGAGGAAGGAACTGGTGGTCCACTACAGGAAAGAGAACTGGAAATAGGAGAACAACCACATGAGATTTAGGGTGCACTTCTGTGAACTATTCTCAGTGGATACTGGGTAATTTCCAACATCAAATCATTGCCAAATCTGTGTGTTTGATGCAAAAGGATGCACTCTGACCACACACACAAAGTGCTACAGTAGGCCCGACCATTAGGAGGTAGAATTCTTCTCATTTGCCCTCTGAGTATGAAAGGGATGAAAGATTTTGGAAAAGGAACATTAAGATTAGGTTGGTTCAACTGGAGCAAGTGTGCTACTTCATATTTTACAAAAGTTGTACTAAAAGTACAAACTGTCAGTAAGTGATACGACTGTAATAAATAAGCTTATGGTTTTCAGAATTCACCCAATGAAATTACTAGAAGTTCTGAGACTATTTAAGATCTTCATGGACCAGGATGACTGAAAAACCCTAACACTATTTTCCATGCTTTTCCAGTAAATCTTAATTTTACCAGAAAATAACTTGAACACCCCTCCCAAAAAAAAACCCCAAAAAACAAAACAACAAAACAAAACAAACCCAAGAAACCCCCCATCTCATTAAAGTTCAAATATAGATATTAACTCCTTATCTTAAGTCCAATTTTTTCCCCTTCAATTTGGCCTCAGAACACTTAGAAGATATTACAAATCTCCAGTTCCCTCTTATTTTGTAGTGAAGATCCCCCAGGAACCTTCCATTAACAATGAAGAAGTACTGAACCACAACCCTGAATCATCCCTCTCACCTGCACTTATCAAGCCATCTATTTTTGCTTTTGAGATGGTGACAGGGGAAGGCAAGGTTTGCCCATTATCTCACCAGAGGAATTTACTTCCACACCACCTGGTACAGTTACTGGTTTAATTTCAAAGAAGAAGGAAAAAAAGCATTCCTAATTCATGCTGAGGTAAGAACAGTCAGGCCTTAATACTTCAACTATTTCAGCCTTTACGATAACACACTTAGGACCCTACTAGCTGCTGAAACCCTTGGATTAGAAGAATAAATTTTCTACTTTT
Organism: Neopelma chrysocephalum; assembly: GCF_003984885.1. Lineage (NCBI taxonomy): Eukaryota > Metazoa > Chordata > Aves > Passeriformes > Pipridae > Neopelma > Neopelma chrysocephalum. Next base: position 8,936,674 of record NW_020897717.1, read on the forward strand.
CTTCCAGGCAATAGGACCTATTAGTATATTATTTGTCTCCTTCCACAGTTGCAGCAAGAGTTGCTGTACTGTGGATAAAAGATACTGATATTTTCACTTATAGTCCACATTTTCTCAGTAGATCAGAATTTCTTCCATCAGGCTGCTGCTTATGACAAGATATGTCTTCAGATAATAACTCAAGTTCAGACCTAGTTTATTTCAGAGCTCTCAACTTCAAGAAATAAACTGCATATGACCCACAGCAGTATTTGCTTCATGTAAAACATTGCCTATCATTTTTATGAACAGCCAAATCTTTCTTTAAAATATAAAATCAGCCAAATGCATTAAAACTCACTGATCTGGTAAGCACAACTAACCCTTATTTATTCTCAAGATGTCGTGAGACAGCTCATCTAAATGGTTAGGGACATATCATCTTCTACAAACCACTTACACATCACAGCTAGGCAACCTGTTTATTCTCCAGAATTTTGTAACCTACAGTAGGCCTGTTTGAATCCAGTAGCAATTAGATATTAAAATAACTACATAATTTTTGAAGCTGATGCAGAAGTGAAAAGTGCTAAGAAGATGCTTCAGAAGTTCTATCATATTCCACATATTATGTGACAAGTGGCACGATGTGTCATATGAGTAGATGTGCTATTTTACTATTTTTTCCCATGCCTATCTAATTGGATTTTTCTTAGTCAGAGATGGACTTTGAAAAACAGATTATTCTTGTGTAGAACCAAATCCTTGTCCAGGATTTCTATCCTTCAGCAATACAGTTGGCTGCTTAAGGAAAGGCCTCCCAGGACTGCAGAAAGAAAGAAAAATTTGTCATGCTTTTTGTATGCCATATATATTTAGCCAGTTCCACAGGCGGAAATCCAGAATATAGTTCCCACAGACAAACCATGCTCTTCTAGACTGCACTCGTGTACCTCAGTAATTTAAAAATAAAACTATAAACTGAACCCCCAGCTTTGCTATCCTGCCTATTAAAGCAAAATATCTCTGGCAGATTCTTGTTTTTTTCATAGGGAACAAAATATTTAGCTTGCATATTATCTTCTGGTTCACCAGCCTGAAATATTCTTTCTTCTTTTTACATTCCTCTGCATCCAGTCCATGTTCTGGATGCACCAGGCTCTTCTTTCTCACAAATTAACTTGAGTTAATGATGTTCCTTCAGATTTTAAAACAAGTTGGTTTGCACATGCTGATGAAAGTTTGATAAAGCCAGCCCATTTCAGTGTTTTAAATCTACTTACAGGAAGAAATGTTAGAAATGGCCTAAAGCAAAATCCTACACCAATAAGCACATGGTATTAAAGACATCAGGTGAAAAAGACAGAACACCCAGAGTTGAGATACCTATTTATTTTCTTTATCCTCCTCAATCCTATCAAAAAGTCAAAATTTAGAAACACTGTGCAACAAAAAGAAAAAAGGCAATTATCTATAATATTACTGTAGTGCGAGCTGGGAAAAACCAAACCATCAACACTTCATAGCTTTCATCTTCTCTCCAATCAAACAGAATTTTTTTTTCTCCATTTGCATTTATAGTCCTTTCAAAAGTTGTCCAGTGTCTTGGAGAGCAATGTTAAGCTCCGCAGGAGACCAACTGGATTGTAAGAACCTTGAGAATTAGAACTTTTTAGAAAAATCTCACTTCAAAAATAGTCTTGATTGGATTTGCACAATACTGACAGAGATTTGGAATAAAATCTCCAGGGACTACTCTAGCAATTAAATTCTAGTATATTCTGAGGTAGGACAATTCTCTAGATCCATTAGGCTGAGGTACAGCCCAAAATTTTCAGTCATCAAGGCAAAATGACATATCATGACATGATTCATAAAGCATGTACATGTGATATAGCTCTGGAACATTTATGTTCTCTTTCTCTACAACCAAAAGTACACGGGCAATTTACCCTTGCCCTTTGCAAATTACATCTTGACAGAAATTTAATAGTAATAATTTAATATAGCTTTAATCTGGTCCTTTACTCTTTAAATAACAAGAATACTCATATTCACTTTTGCATACTAAGAAATAACAACTTACACATAGTCGGTTTATGTTTCCCCAAACCAGGCCAGGAACCAAAGTACTACCATCTTAATATACTCACAAAAAAATCATTTTCTTTCTTCTATAAGTATTGCTTTGAAGCGTGTTGAGGTGAGGAGATGACTAAGCCCATATGAATGGGCCACTCCTCACATGGCCATGGGCATTAGCTCACAGATATTTATTACAGCATTACCACTGTTTTTGTGCTAATGCTGTAATGAGAAAACTTCCCAGTCCATCTTAGCCTGGAGATGATGATTTTTGTAAAAATTTGCTATTTACATAGGTGTCACCTAAAGGCTACCCTTTCCTTGTATTTAACACCAGTGTTTTGTCACAGAACCATAGAATTGTTCAAATTGGAAAAGACCTCTAAGATCATTGAGTTCAACTGCCATCCCTGCACTGCCAGGTTCACCACAAAACCATCCCTCTAAGTGTCACATCTACACATCTTTTAAATACTTCCAGGATGGTGACTTTACAACTTCCCTGGGCCTCCTGTTCCAAAGCCTGGCCACCCTGTCCAGAAATCTTCCGTAATACCCAATCTAAACCTCCCCTGGTGCAACTTGAGGCTGTTTCCTCTCATCCTGTCACTTGTTATTAGGCAGAATAGACTGCCCCTCACCTGGCTACAACCTCCTTTCAGGTAGTTATAGAGAATGATAAGGTCACCCATGAACCTCCCTTTCTCTGGGCTAAACACCCCCATCTCCCTCAGCTGCTCCTCGAAAGACTTGTGCTCCAGACCTTTCACCAGCTCCATTGCCCTTCTCTGGACACACTCCAGCACCTCAATGTCTTTCTTGTAGTGAGGGGCCCAAAATTGAAGAAAGGATTTGAGGCACAGTCTCATCAGTGCCAAGTACGAGGAGATGATCCCTTCCCTAGCCCTGCTGTCCACACTATTTCTGATACAGACCAGGATCCACTGGCCCTCTTGGCCACCTGAGCACACTGCTGGCTCATGTTCAGCCACTGTCGACAGCATCCCCAACTCCTTTTCCACTGAGCTGCTTTCCAGGCACTCTGCCCCCAGCCTCTAGTGCTGCATGGAGCTGATGTGACCTGTAATGGGTTGACTCTGGCTGGACACCGGGTACCCCCTAAAGCCACTCTCTTACTCCCCTCTGCAACTGGACAGAGGAGAGAAAGTATAATGAAGGGTTCATGAGTTGAGATAAGGACAGGGAGAGATCACTCACTGATCTCCATCACGGGCAAAGCAGACTCCAAGTGGGGATATGAATTAAATTTATTACTAACAGAATCAGAGCAGAAGAACGAGAAGAAAAATAAATCTCAGAAACACATTCCTCCCACTCCTCCCTCCTTCCAAGTTCTATCTTCTCCCTGCCAGTGGCACAGGGAGATGGGGAGTGAGGGCTACAGTCCATTGTTTTTTCCACTGCTGCTCAGGGAGAGGAATCCTTCCCCTGCTCCCTGTGGGTTCCCTCCCATGGGACACAGTCCTTCACGAACTTCTCCAGTGTGAATTCATCCCCTGGGCAACAGTTCTTCACAAACTGCTGCAACATGGCTCATTTTTCCCATGGGGTGCATCCCTTCAGTCATAGGCTGCTCCAGCGTGGGTCACCCACAGGGCCACAAGTCCTACCAGGAAATTGTGCTCCAGCATGAGCTTCTCTCTCCACAGCCTGCAGGTGGATCTCTGCACCCCCATGGACCATCATGGGCTGCAGGGGGACAGCTGCTTCCCCATGATTTGCAGCACGGTCTGCAGGGGAATCTCAGCTCTGGCACCTGTAGCACCTCCTCCCCCTCCTTCTGCACTGACCTTGGTGTCTGCATTGCTGTTCAGGTGTTCTCACTCTGCTCTTCCCTGGCTGGAATTTTCATCAACAACTTTTTTTCTCCTTTTAATATGTTATCACAGAGGTGATACTGTCATTCCTGATTGGCTTGGCCTTGGCCAGCAGCAGGTCCATCCTGAATCCATCTGGCGTTGGCTCTGCAGGACATGCGGGAAGCTTCTGGCAACTTCTCACTGAAGCCACCCCGAATGCCCCCTGCTACCAAAACGTGGTCACACAAACCCAATGTGACACTTGCACATGACCCCAGTGCAGGGCCCAGTACTTAGCGTTGTTGAACCTCATACCATTGGCCTCAGCACATTGACCCAGCCTGCCCAGATCCCTCTGTAGAGCCTTCCTGCCCAGAAATTCAAGACTCCCATGTAACTCTGCAAACTGACTGAGGGTGCACTTGATCGCCTCATCCCGATCATTCAGAAAGATATTAAACAGGACTGGTCCCAATACTGTGCTCTGGGGAACAGTGTTATGCTTCCATACACACAATCCTGAAAAAAAAGGTGCAGGTCCTGGATGTCCTTATCCAATTTTTTAGAGCTACAGCTCTGGCTTTGGAGATTGCTGCGTTGTGAAGTCTGTCAGCATTGATTGCATCTCTCCAGCATGCCCAGTCTGTACTGAATATCAATGACATAACTCTGTACAGCCCAGACGCTCTGGCTCATCAGTGGGTCTGAAAACATCACCATGACCTGGTGCAGGCCCATGTTTACTGATGAGAAATAATGATGGCTTTGCTGAAAATTGCATCCCTCAGGACTCAAATGTCTGAAGGATTGTTTATATATCCAAAAAGCCAAAACCAATGCTGTCTATCCATTTTATTTTTATTTATCACAGTGATTTTGGGGTTTTGGTGGTTTTTGGAGGGTTTTTTTTGTATGGTTGGGATTTTTGCTTGGTTTTTACTCATTCTTTACTTTTAACAAGAAAAATCGATATATTTTCACATTTAGAGATATCCAGACCAAATTCTGCCCTAATAGCTAAACCCTCCTTCTAACCTTCAGAAGAACTCTATCTAGATTTTCTTCCAGTCCTACCTCTTTGCTGAAACTTGGTGTAGCACAGAAACATATTCACAACACTTCTGGTAGTTCATTCTAACAGAGAAAGCATCCAAGCTTCAGAAATCCCAGCAAACAAGAAGTAATAAAGCACAGGTAAAAGGAACAGAACTGTAAATTCCACTTCATACTTACTAAAAAGAAATTTAAAAAAAAATAATAAATCCAGGCCCTTAAATTAGAAATTACTGGCTTAAGTAGTGTTGCTGCAGCTAAGATAGATGAGAATGAAAAGAAATGCAAAACTATCAACCTTATAGAAAGCATGCCATCCACAACTTCTGGGGCTAGGAAGAGGTCTGTGGCATCTAAGAGATTTTTGTCACCTTTGCCAGGGATGTGACAGAGAGCAAGAGACCGCTTTTGCAAGGCAAGGTTTCATTTCCTTTCCCAGCATGTCCCCTAAACCAAAACATTGCACTGGCAATACCCACGAATACAGAAAAAGTTTGAAGTTTCATAGGCCTTGGTGCTCAGCCTCTGAATGATATTCTCAGCAAACTGAGCCAGCACTTGGCATGTGGCTGGCCCTTCGTTTCAGGTTACCAACTTGCAGCAATAACAATTTCAACGTGACCCCCATCCCCTAGAAGGCATATGAGGGGTACATGTGCTTCCCTTATGATTAGATATGTGTTTAGTACGTATACAAGTATACACAGCATGGTCACATCCATTTGCTTATCCACCGATGACTTGCTTTATGAGGGGGAAATCATGCCTCAGGAACATCATCAAACATGATGCTGCAATGCCTCTCTATCTTTTTCAGGTATTTTGATAACAACAGTCTAGTTTTCATCAGCTCCCAGTTTCCTATCCTGCTGGGTGTCGCCAAAACACACTAATCCTCTGTGAGGCTGTGAAAGAGCAACACTGACCCATGTGTCATGATACTTGCCACCAAGATTTTCTTACAGTTCAGAGGGATGGTCACTTTACTGGGAAAGATTTCTGTTCCTTTCAGCGAGAGTTCTGTAAATAAAACTGCCTATGTTTTCAAATTTACCTTATGTTATCCTCATTTCTGGGTTGTTTGGGTTTTTTTTTTGTCTAATGAGAAAGAAGCTATTTACAGACAAAGCTGAACAACACTGAGACAGCTATTCCATTCTCCCAGGATCGTGTCTACCTTAATTAGAGACAACAGCTGAAGTGCTGAAGGACTGCATGATGCCTGTGTTGCACATCATCAAGGAAGATGAGCGGTTTGGGTTTCTGGTCTGTTCTGATTAATGAACTGAGTGGATGACAACTGATTACAGTACGTGAGCATGTCCTCAAGTCTGACCTTTAACTCCTACTTCCCTCTCACTATCTGAGAGGGACAGTGTTCACAGGGGAATTTATGATTTACAGAATCACAGAGTATGCTGAGTTGAAAGGGACCCACAAGGATCATCAAGTCCAACTCTTAGCCCTGCACAGGACCATCCCCAAGAGTCACAACAGGTGCCTGAGATTATCATCCAAATGCTTCTTGAACTCTGTCAGGCTTGGTGCTCTGACCACTCCCCTGGGCAGCCTGTTCCAGTGCCCAACCACCCTCTGGGTGAAGACCCCTTTCCTAATATCCAACCTAAACCTCCTCTCACAGAACTTCAGGCCATTCCCTCCAGTTTCTGCCACTGGTCATCGTGGAGAAGAGATCAGTGCCTGGCTCTCCTCTTCGCTTCATGAGGAAGTTGTAGACTGCAGTGAGGTCTCCCCTCAGTCTCCTCTATTTAGTTCAGCATTCAAACATGTGTCCCTTCCTCGGTCACCTTCATATTTTGGATGAGTCAAGCCCTGTAGTTCCAGGAAGTTCCTACCTAACAAAGGAGAATTTAGCATGAACAGGCACCAAAAGCTTGAGATGTTTCAATGTAACTGAGAACACTAACAAAAGGCTCCCAAAATGATGTATTTTGCTCAGTTTCTCAAATTTCGAATAGGTAAGCATCCATCAGTATTACGGCATGTTAAAAGTCAAAAATGCACAGCATTTTTAGAACTCTTCATCCCTACTCCACCTGCATGGCAAGGGAATTGCTGACACAGTGCCCAGATACAAAAACTGCAAATGAAACTCCTCTGATTTCTGCTAGTGCTTAGGAAAAATAAACAATACACAACCCAACCTGACAGCATCACTGAACAAAATACACAAAAATTGTTATTTCAAGGCATATGCCTCCACAGGGAAGAAACTAAAAATTAGAACAGGGTTTTTTTTTTCTAAGGTATTAAAAATGAAAAATATATGTCTTTCCACAGACCCAGACAGTGGTTTTAAGCCTGACTTTATGTAACATCAGCCTCTCTGAAAGATCTGTCTGTAGACATAGTCCCTATTAATTAGCAATTTAGTGGCCATCTGTGAAAAGGGACAAGCAAATATGTTTTGATTCTTTTAAAATGAAGCTGAGGAGTTAATTGCTTTTACTTCTGTAGTAACACTCATCCTTCTCTCCATATATACACATACACTCAACAAACAAAGTGAGGCAAAACCATGCAGGTCAGTTCACAGATGTGAAGACAGTTTACTTTGCAAAACTATAATTTACCATATGCTCAGAAAAAGCTGCTACATAGTAATATGAAGTATGAGCCTCCACAGAACAGAAATCCTTAAAAGCACCCACTGGATACTTCATCTCTATTTTAAAATAATTTGTTCTTCCCAAACAGATGTACATTATTTGAGGTCCAGAATCAAGGGCATTTTTCACCTACCCACGTTCCCCTCTGGTGGAGCTGAGCAACAGACCACACATCCCCATGGTTATGAGTATGCCACAGTCCCTCATGAATCTAATCAGGGGTTGCACCTTCCCATATCAAAATCATCAACAGTAAAACACTTTCTCCCTGAACACTGCAGCCACAATGAGGTCAGTAGGATAGAGTGTGCAGTCATTACATTTGAGAGCACAAGAACATTTCCCTGCAGAAGGTGGCCCTGAAGCAGAGACCAGGGCTGCTGAGACAAAGCCATGCTTTACACTCTGCCCAAAGTGTAAACCCAACCAACAGAGTAAGCCCCACAGGCTCAATACCCACACACAGCTCAATCATCCCTTCCTGGGGTCTGTGCACCACTAACATGACATAACCACACTTCCTTCTAAAAGCTACATACATTAAACTTTTTACTAGGTCAAAATTTGCACTCTAGTCAGCCAGAATTCCCAAGACAGCTTCACTAACATATCACTAAAATTTTAATTAAGAGTTACCTGGATTTATTATTTACCATAATGAAAGATTGGATAAAAAAAAATGGAAGTGGTCTTACCTACCTTTTTAAACAGCTATCTGACATCATAGCAAAGTACTATTATTAGTGGCCAATGGATCTACAAAGAGTTAATGTAACACAAATGTATTTCTGCCACAGGATCAGCTTTACAGAGGGTGTCAGCAGTGAGCAGAAGGGGATATATCAGTGGCTGAGCAGCAAAGAAACCCACATTCTGTCTTATATTAATTCCATCTCTCTGTGCATAAGCATACCAAATATACATGGAAGGACACTAGTTATGAACTGCTTATGCTTTGAAATAACTCTAATATTCTGAGCCCTTCTGACACAAACATCCTGTTTGGGTGTCACCACAGTCCTGTGCTGACTGTAGCAAAAGCCTTTCAGACAGTTTGCTAGGGGATAAGACAGAAGTGCATCTCTTAAAATCACTTGTTTACACAGTAACACCTCTCTGGAAACAGAGGTTCAACAAACAAGACTCCAAGATCAAAGAAAAAAGTACCGTTGCTATTCACAACTTTCCTCTTCAGAAATTATTCAAGATACTCAACCAGTAAACCAAAACAAAACTATAACCCAAGTTTGCTAGAAACAAGGACCTGAAAGCCTTGCAAAGCCACACATGTTCACCACCATCTCCATTTCAAGAAAACCCAGTTTCTATTAAAAATAAAGAGAAGATCAAAATTTCAAATGTGATCTTGGTAATGAAATTGTGACTGTAAGCTTAGCAGGCCACTACTTATTGTTTAAGCTGCTAGTTTTTTGACACACCAAATGAGCAGAAGATAAAACACTCAAAAAGAAGGTACTGTTATCATTTTCTTTCCAGTCATTGAAATCTGTCCCCATCAGGCTAGTGAAAGTCTTACTGTTTTATCAGAGGAGGTTAATTAGCCCAAAAGGGAAAAAATAACCTTCTTATTAAAAATTTCCATCCTTTTTAAAGTAAAATTTTGCTGGAATCACTTAGAAATACTAATGCTGGCTGTTATACGTTTGTTCCCATGTACTTTTTTTTTTTTTTGATGACGCTGTAGTGGCAGTTTTGGAATCTCAAAACCAGTCTTGTTAACATATTGTCTTACTCAACTAAATAAAAATGGTAACATGCTCACAGAAAGTGATAGTTTTGTTTCCAGTTCATAAAAAAAAAATTGTAAAATTCCTTTACTTATTTCATAGGACCATTTCAATACACAGGCATGCATTTTTGCCCAGACTATAGCTAGACATGTCAAACCCAAGATAAATTCACACAGTTCTTAAAGACTTATCCTCTAGCAGGGAAGAAGTTAATGGAGTAATATGTTGTGGTTGGACTTTAGCAAATCCCACCTATTTACAACTGAACTTTTAGATAGCCAAACACTTGGTTCTCTCTGCATCCTTCATGGAAAGAAAATGCTATTCCCTGTGCTAGTGAAAGATAGCAGTACCTCTTAGAATGCATCATTAGATAGCAGCTAAAATAAAAACTGTGTTAATGGCAAAGTATGAATGAGAAATCATATACCCTTTCCTTTTATTAGTGGGCAGTAACACATTATCAGAATTGATTTGATATTGCTTATTTCTGATGCTTTGGGCATCCACAGCCCCTATTCATCCCATGCACAAATCTACGTGATCTGACATCTGCAAAATGAGGACCATGGAACACGTAGCCACCAACTGTGTTATAAGTGAGTAGCTCAGCTCATAACAAGCATGTTACTTGGTCATGGACAAATATGAATTTTTCTGAGTGATGCACAAGAGCTTTACCCAAGAAACTTCTTTTCCCTTTCCCCTGATACACTTGCTTTGCACTTTTCAGGTACCCAGATCAGACTAGAACAGACTAAATTCTTATAAAATCACCTTAGCTCAAGCTCAGATCAATTTGGGAGCTTAATTCTACAAAATAAGGTCATTTTAACATAAAATTTTATAGTGGAAGAATGTCTATCAACAGCTAAGCTCTAAATAACTGCAAACAAACCTGTTTTGTTCCTCCCATCTGGAGGAATGACCACAGCTCAAAACTTCAGCATGTTGAAAGCAACCAAGACCCCACAAAATCCAGAGAAATAAACTCAAAGATTGGATCACTTAGTTGCCATTCCTGCAAACACATATTGTGAATAGTCCTAATAGTTTCTATGTAGTTGTCCACATGATGAAGGTGTTTAGATACACAGACAGTTACAGAGTTAGAAATTAAAGGTTACAGAAGTCCAGATACAACCAAAATTGTTTCCCTCAAATGTGACTGGATTAATGAAATTTAAAATTACCAGAACAAAATTAAAGTTAATTTCAGAATTCAAAGCAGATATCTATGAACATTAATTATGCATAAATTCAGTTTCTTTCTGTCACATTGTCATATGAAGAGTTTGGAACAGGTATAACTCCAAAATACTCCCATGTATATTTGTGACTTTATGAAGGTTATGTTCATTCAGTATTCATAGTACTAAACAACAATACTGAATAACACTAGCTATTCTTGTTCTAGGTAGTGTCATGGTCATAATCCAATGAACAATAAATCAAAGATCAGGATATTTCCTACTAAACTGGTACCTTCATCAGGAAATACATTTAGAAGCCTGTTTTGTGGTACACTGCTACATTGTCTAATGTACCTTCTCATAAGCAAAGTGCACAATTTTATCCAGGTTTTATACAGATTTTCCTTCTGCTATGGGGGTGTTTTATGAGGATGATGGGACTCTAGGCACTGGAAAAAGCTAGAACAAAATTAACAATTTTCATAGCTAAAATATCCCAATCCCTATGCAATCAAGGATGCTTGTCTTTATGCTTCTTCTCACTAACCTTCAGCCTGCTTAACACTGCACACATAATCTCAGTACATGACTTCAGTGTTGCTGTAAAATGACACATCACAATGAAAGGTTCATATTTCTACAACAGGTACTGTGCTGCTAATTGAGTTTCATTATATATTTGGGTTTCATTTGCTGCATAGCAAGGATTGACTTTCTCCTTCTCTGGATCCAATATTACCCTACAGAAGCTTGTGTCTATCTCCATATAATGATAATCTCTTCCATGGACAAAGTAGATTTTTTTTTTCCTTATTTTGATTCCAATTCCACCCTTATCTAGAAAAACATGACCCAGTTTAGCAGTGGCCACCATATGGTTCTTAACTCCAAGTAGCTCTCAAGGCACTTTGAGTGCATATCTGCACTGAAATGACAATATGGCCAAAAGCTGGACAGCTTGGCAATATGTATCCATTCTAATAAGGAAATGTGAGCCAGAGGTGCCCAAGGACAGCATCATCCCGGTTGCTTTAGGATCTGTTTGTATGCTCAGCTCACAGTGGAGTTTGTGGTTTCTAGAGAGCCCTTATTCTCTCTCCCTGACAAGATGATGCTCCCTGACCTCCTCCCACGCACCAACCCATTTATCCAGTATATACAGCTCTCAGACATACAAAGATTTTGCCACATAGCAAATTTAGGCACAAAGGTTGGTGCATTCATTTTTAACAGTTCAGGCTTTAAACATTTTATGGTTTACTTAGAAGAGAATATTGAAAGGATGTGGACAGAATATTCCTTCCAAAATGACTGAATTTTTGATAGTCACAACAATACTCCTATTTGTGATTTAAAACTAACTAGTAAGAGTGTAATACCTATATTGCCACCAAAAATATTTTTAACTGCATAATATTTGACACGATTCCAGATGTTCTTAAGAAATCAGTATTCATGATATGCAGCTATTTGGCATTGTGTGTAAGAGAGAATCTCTAATACTCACAGCCAATCATCATCATAGCAACAGCAAAGATCTTCTCCCCATCCGTAGTCGGAGCGATGTTCCCAAATCCAACACTGGTGAGGCTGGTCATTGTAAAATACAACGAGGAGATGTAGACCGAATCTTTGCTTGGTCCACCTTCCCATTTCCCAAAGCCTGATGTGTTAAAGCGGTAAGGAGTTCCTATTGACGCCCCCAGCTGATACAGCCAGCTCTCAGTTCGGATGGTGTTCGTATCCTCGTCAATAACTTCATAGTCTCCTATGCTGTACCAGATGCAGGCCAGCCAGTGTGCAGCAAGACCAAACACACACACTAGCAGAACCAAGACTGCTGCTCCATACTCAATGTAGTGGTCCAACTTCCGAGCTACACGACCCAGCCGAAGTAGCCTGACCACTTTAAGCGAACTGAAGAGGCTACTGATGCCCTAGAAGGATAAAGCACAGTGACCATTAGAATTTAACATGAAAGCAACAATATTCATAACTGCAGTTTCCAAAGACACAAGGTGATCCATAATGAACAGATGGTCACCAGGTAACACCTGAAAAGAGAGATTGTGAAATACAAAAAGGCTATTGACCTTTTCCAGGGATGCATATGTGCGCTCTTGTCTTCATCCACTAACATTTCGTGAGTTACTCTCTAAACTCCCTTTTCAGGTTATTTGAATAGGTCTACAGATACATTTGTAAAAACATTTGTAAAAACTTCAAATCACGGGTTATCTTTTGCACATCCAGTTGTGCATTCCTATGCAGCACATCAGATATAAAACACAGATTAAAATATGTAGCTCATACATACCAGAAAGATAAATAAGGAAGGCCAAAAAATACTGCAAGTACCTGGCGATTTGTAATTTTTCAGTGTAACAATGTATTTCCTATCAGTTCACTTTCCTATAAGAATTCATGCACTGATAATCAGTCCTCTGACATTTCTCACATGGACTACACAAAGCTTAACTATTTCAAATATCTCAATAATCCCCAAATCATATCCTTTTTATGGCAGCTTTGGTATCAGTGCAGCATTTCTGTGCTAATAATAATATGTCTCCCATAAAACAGAATTAAGCCATTTTGTATTATTAACTTTTATACAGATTTGCACAAGAAGTTAAATAAAAAAATTAAAAGCCATTTGGGGCACGAGAAGCATCTGAACAGCCTTTTATAAAAATTCTTTTTTTTTTCCTACTTCCTCTTACCAATACCGTTTCATACATAGAAGTCTGATTAAAATTTAAGTGGACTGGTTTAATGAGTATTTCTGGAAATGCATAATTGCATACTTCTGGTCACCAGCTTTTACTGGAAGTTTGTTTATTTCTGCATAAATACAACTGTCTCAGTATCTTAGGCTGTTTCAATGCACTAGAAGAAATGTTTTATTAAATAATTACATAAAGCATATTGACTCATGTTCCCCAGGACTGTAGCAATATATTTCCCCTTTATTTCATGAATTTGTCATGATTACATTCACTTATTTTCAGAGACAGATGTAATTTGTTACCTGGGAACACACTATCAATTTCTATTAAGTATCTGGACAAGATGTAACACAACCAGGGGGAGGGGAAGTAAAAAAGACAGAAAGAAAAGAAAAAAAGAGCAAAAAGCAGTCTTCCTTCAAATCAGATATTTGCAGAGATCTAGACAAGAGCAAGTGAACTATTCTTTTCATGACTATCTATGCCAAATTTTCAAGCCACTGATGCAAAAATTCCTACACAAAGTAAGTTAATTTCCATTTCGCATTCATTCCATGTACAGTTTTGTTTTGTAAACATTGGAGCGAAGTCTCTGTGCCAGTTCAGAGAACACAACACAAAAGCCTTAATTTCTAGGTGAGGGAAAGCAGGTATTTCTGAACACTCAGTATGGAGAGGAAAAGCAAAGGGGAAAATACAAAAAACTATAAATTATAACCATGTTTTAGAATTGAATATGCAAGTCCCTGAGTGACAAGCACATATAGTCCCTACATTCTAAACATTCTGACATTACAACACAGCCTTCTGGCTTTTTCGCTTAAGACCAATGCCCATTTCTTCTTTTCCTTTTTACAAACTTCAACAGTAAAACAGTAATTTTTTTATATTTTGAGAGGTCTCCAGCAATGGTCAGCTTTTAGCTTCAGTCTCAAAACCAAGCTTTTTAATCACACAGTGCTTCAGTCTCAGGCAAGGACAGGAACTTCTCTGTTCAAAAATAGTGCAAAACAGGTGCAAAACCTGTTCTTCAAATAAAACTCATCACTGTGATGAAAAAAAAAAATGCTGTTTTTCAGTGAGAGTCCTACCAAAGCCAAAAAATAATACTGATTCAGGAAGGACTTAAGAGTTTAAAATTAGGCTAATTCTCAATTAAAAAAAAAACCCAACAAAAAAAACCCAAACCAACCAACCAACCAACCAAAACCAACCAACCACAAGAACATTGAGGAGTAAAAATACCTGGGGAAAGGGGAAAAAAAAATCACAGAAGGGGAGTTTAAGAAATTGGATATGAAAAGTGGGAATACAAAATAAAATATGCAAAATTAGATTTAAAACATTCAAGGCAAACTACTTTGTTTCCAGGGTACTCTTATCCTAATTTCCCTTGCAAAATTTACTAAAAAATTTCTGTTAAAAAAATTTAAAATGGGATTGAACTGAGTCATTTGGGAGAAAGTGATTCTACCAAATTCTGACCAGAGAGATAGAGAGGATTAGGCTTGCATATTTGCAGAAAATACATACTTGATTTGGTTGCACTGAAAGGTGTAATTAATATTCACATTACTCATAATACTTCACCTGACTGCATTGCCAATGAGATTGTAAAAGTTCAGAAAAAGTTATATTAAAAAAATAATTTATTTTTATTTCAGTGTTTAACAGTATTTTCACTTTGATTTCCTCAGAGGAAAGGATTTGTCTATTCTAAATGGATCAATATCAAGAGCAAAAAATGCCCAGGGATATGATTGTTCATATAACTCTCTTAAAAATTTCTAAGTGACAGAATTTTAAATGGCTATAAACAATGGAAACTTAATGGACTGTTTCATAGATGATAAAGTAGAAAAAAACCAGATCATTCTCCAAGACTTTAAAACAGTACTTTTTGACAATAGATTTACCAAGTTATATTTTAATACTCACTGGAATAGATCTGCTGGATTCAAAATGGATAATTTTAGATTACTACTCTCCAGAATAAAACTGTACTTTCAGATTACTGTCCATTTTAATGCTCTTATCAGTGGAGATTATTTTTATGCTTTTATCATAGAGATGGTTCCACGATGTCACGCAAGGGAGCCTGAACTCAATTTACTTTTCTTGGTGTGTGTCCCACCCTCTTAGCTCTGCTACTCCTATCAGCTTTGAGAGGCAGATGAAAAGACACCCAGATCTCCTTCTTCCCAAAGGACATAGATGAACATCAGTTCATAAAGAGCTAGAAATTGCACTACGGGTCCCAAACAGGCACCCCTAGATGGTCTGTTCTAAAGGACCACCATAAAGAATGTCTACGTGGCAGTCAAGGAAAGGACTGTAACATCCCATGAAGATCTACCTGTGTCTGATTTACTCTGACACAGTTGCAACTATTAGTACTCTCCCTTGAGGCTATGCAAAAGCTAAGAAATCTGTTATATGGCCAGAGCAGTCCATTTGTACTGTATTTTGTTACAGAGAGAACTTACTTAAATATGCAACACTTAGCAAAGTATTCAGAAAATGCTAAATTTCACACAAAAATATATTTCAAATTGTATGAAGTTTAACTGAATGACATTAAAAAAATTCTACTGCTGATACCTTCATGGAGATGTAGATAAATATTTCATAGGTTGGCAGGTTTACTTTCACTGCCAGTGACGGCTGATGCATAAAAATGGAAGACTGTGTAGTGAGTCCCTCCAAACCAAAGGGCAAGCTCAAAGCATTGAGACACAGAAGAAATAACTCTCTAGTCATTGATTGAGCAAATTTGAATGTCAAAAGCCCTTAAAATAATAAACACAACCACTCTGCCTCCACTCCTCCTACTCAATCTTTGCAGAATGGAACTGCATCCCAAACATAACAGAAAAACAAACCAGTCTCAGTCCTAGAGGAAAGCAGGACCCGCATTTTACATTCAAAGAGAATGCTTCATAATTTTGTCCATTAAATACTGCCAAAAGTAAATTTCCATGTATAATTTGTCATTAATTAGACCGTGCACATTTACACAGGTTTTCTTCTGTATCTCCTGGTTTTCTGCAAGATCTGATCTACCATCAGTGCACCCCTTATTTCGCACTGGTATATCAGCCATGTAAGTAATCTTCTTTCCAAACATGGGATCCAGGATATCCATATTTTGGCTCTAGCTCTGTATCAGACAACATAAGATTTGTGCCATTACTTCCATATCCATGTTTTTAAAACACAAGGGAAGGGTTGTAAGTAGAGTATTTATTGTTACTTCTGTCATTATGGTCCCCAAGAACAGTAACAGTGGATACTACAGTATTTGCTGCACAAATAAAAAACAGTTGCTGCTGTTCATTTGTCATGCAAAATTAAATTAAATTCCATTCATCGAAAAATAAAATTTCACCTAGAAAAAACAAAATACAAATTGTTTAAAGAACAGCAATAAAAATTAAGTGCAGCCCACCTCCTGCAACAAAAATAAAAAACAAGGAATAATTCATTTTCCCTTCCAAACAAGACGCAGGATGAAAAATTTTAGAAAAGAACTAAAATGCAATGTTCACCTCCTACAGCTGCAGTAACACCAGTACTTTAGTAAAAGATTCAATCTGCATGACAGTATTTACTTTTTAGGCCATTATTCACTTTCTACATGCACAGAAAGAAAATGCACTTAACCCAAGCATTAAGATTTTTTTTTCTAGGCTCAAAGGATAATTTACTTCCTACTTACTATCTATTTTTAAAAAGAGAAATATTAAATATTGGCACAAATTTTTCCTAAGTTTTTCAGCACTTTCTTCTCATATGAAACTGCTAAAGTTGAGGCTTCATCTTAATTAAAGGGAGATGCAGGAGACTAAAAGCTAACCATTAAAAGAGAGAGAATGAAACAGACCCAAAAAAATAAATTATTTATTCCAAAAAGGGAGGCAATGAACCAAATTTATCACTACCATAAGTGAGGCAATAGCCATGGAAAGTACTACCTTCTTTCTTGACATCTGATGCTGAAGTCAGCCATGCCGCAGCCTGGCTCTGTCTATCTGCAGTAATATGGCAGCCCTGTCAGGCCATTATTAGGACTTCTCATTTCTGTCATTTGCCTCTTCTGATTTTCTTAATTAGGTCTGAGAACATGACCTTTCCTACAGATTGCCACATTTAGCAACGAAGAGATGAGATAACGTTATGCACACAGGTTAAAATCAATATCTCAGCCCTCTGGATAGTGCTGTGGTTTTCAGCACTGAAGAAAACAGATCTCCAGACTCCCAAAGCTTATTTTAGTCAGACATCTGCGAGCTTGGTTAGAATTGAGGGAGAAACAGCAATAAATGAGAAGAGATGGGAAGGCTGGTTTTTCATTTGTAAAACTATGGCCATGTTTGCCTTACATGCATATATGCACACTCAGAAAACAACAAAACCAGGAAACAAACTCTTATTTTTTTTTACTTTGAGAAGAAGAACAAGAATAAAGATAACACATAAGTAATCTAAGGAAATCCCACTTTCCACAGTAGTAAATAAAAAATTAACCTGGTAGACAGCAATCTACTTTCCAATGCTTCTGATTCAAAGAAGCCATCACTTCCAGAAGCTTTTTATTCATCTCAAAGAGGCAAAACACCCAAATAAGATTTAGTGTTACTTGCATCTAATACCACTCCATCTTTCCAATTCTGATCCCATCCCTAATATGAAAAAGACTACAGAGCAACCACTTAGCTACTCAAATAAACACACTTTGTCATCTCATCTGACTTTCTGCCTCAGATCAATACAAGTATGCTGAATGGGGGGAAAAGAACAGAGTAACTAATCTCTGTGTCTGAGACATTCTTCCCTTTATATGCAGTGTAAGGCTCACTCTTACAGCAACTTTTTGAAATAATTCATAATCTAATATATTCAATTAGCTCTCCTTCTTGGACAAAGGCTATCACCATACATTTATCACTGAAAATGTAATTCAGCATTTTAATTCTTTTAGCCTTATACAGATTGAATAGCTTATGTAGATTACTATTCTCTCTTTAACAGAATGATAAATCATGTCATCCCTTTCAAAGCCATGAAGAAGTAGCCCTGAAATCCAATAACACCCTTACTTATCTGTGACTTAGCAAAAAGATTAATCTGAACATCAGAAGTGCAGAAAAAGAGGAGTTAATTGGCATTTTAACAGCCACAGCAGAACCTACAGAGTAGGTAAAGACCAGGCAGGGACACAGCAACACATCCTACTCTGGTATTCTCTTCTGTGAGGGGCTATCTATCAGCAGACAGAGTAGATGTCTCTGAGCCACCAAGGTGCATGAACCAGGGAAGGTAGAAGAATTTAAATATACTCAACGCCTTAAGCAGGCTTATAGCAAAAGAGAGAATTTAACCCTGAATGGCTTAAAAGGCATAAGAGCTCTGTAGCACCTATATACAACACCAATACAATTTGGGAAACCGAGGATTTCGGGGGAAAAGACAGCCTACCCCTTTGTAGGGTAGCATAAAGGAAGCACCCCATTGGTAGCATGGAGGTTAGGTTTTTAAGGAGGGAAGTTAGAGAAATCCATATTTGACTGGGAAAAAAATGGGGCATAGGAGGGTGTGGAACAAAGCAGACAAAGAAAAGAGACACCCTCAGCCAAATCCTCAAGAGACTGAAAAGCAAGTGCTTCTTTGCCTACCTGGTTTGTATCCTGGCTGTCCACTGTACCCAGGGATCTGCTTTACTTCATTTGCATTTCCCCAAATACTCCTTTCACCTACCTGTTTGTTAAGAAATTACTCCTGCCTGGCATAGCCCCCTGGGGCCATGCTGCAGTACAGAGGCACTTTCAGAAGTCAGACAAGCAGCCCTCCTCCACCACCACCTTTCCTTTCCATTGTACTCCCTTTCTTCCATAGTTCAAGGCCCCCAAGCTCCTTCTGAACCTCCAAACACTACAGTCACACCAAAAACCCTCCTAGCTATTCTCCAAGGGTCTCTGGCAGGTTACAGCCCATAGCACACACCTTCCATGGGTTTTGTCCTGTTTCTCAGGGGCCTCTCACAAAGGGACACCCAATCGAGTAGAGCTTCTCATCACCCCAATCCAAGGCCCATGTTCCAGCCCTCCCACTGCCCCCCCAGGTACAGTAACCCAACTGCTTGATTCTTCCCCAGAAGCCCCAGTAAGGAGTCACTCCCTCCACAGGGTCTCACTAATCCCTTCTCATCTCGTTTATCTCATCCTAGAACCACTGTTTGCCAGCATTTCTGCTATGACTGGATCATATATGATACACAGCTGCTTTGTTATAGACATTACACAGAAAGTAGATTATGACTACTTTATAATTATAATTAGCCAAAGAAAAATATTCATTCATTACTAGATTTATCAATAGGCTCACACGCAAAACACAGTATTGCCTAATTGGACACATCCAAATAAGAGTGGTGAACTACTCTCGCAAAGGGATTTCATATTAGTCAGCTGTTTACAGTTTAAAAATACCTCAAAAAATTATATTTTCCAGTTTGCAAAATTCATCTAGCTCAAAATCTTTCTTTATGGGTCCCTGTTTATTCCATAAAACTGTAAATATGATAATTTATTCCCTTGCCCTTTATTGCATGCAACAGTAAAAAATAGTCTAGGAATGTTGCATGCTTTCCAGTGTAGCTAATTCAGTAATTCCTAGATAGCTAATTTGTATTAGCATGAGAGATTATTCCACTAATAAGGTTTAAATTAATCTATTGCAAAAGTACTGCCTCAGAGAGTTGCCAACAATTTGACCAGCAACACATTCATTTTTTCCTCTCTCGACTCACTATTTACTTTGCAGCTACACCACGCTTACTTACTTAGCACTAAATAGCTTAATTTACTTCTATTACATCTGTATTACGTTTTTTTTCTGGAACTTTTTCTATCATCATAAATGTTGTCCTTTCAAAGCTGTGTATCTTCTTTGCCTGCATGCTAGCTTCTCTCTTATTCATTCACTTAAGTGAACATTAGATCATTTATATTGAATACATCTTTCCTGATGACCTTTGGCTGTGCATTTATTTCTCTTCTACCTCATCTAATAGACTGATATATGGTTCTCAATTTGGCATCAACTAACAATTGATCATAGTGTTCTGTTCAAATACACATAGCAATTACTACTAAAAACTCCCCATTTCGGAGATTTATATGGTGGTGACATGACTGGATTCCACTTGTACCATGAGATTTCACAACAACTGCATCGCATGTAATAAGTCAAATTTTTTCCAATATAAATTACATCTTACGGTATTATGGCCGAAAACCACAGTATAAAATTGCTCAAGCTGACACTGCAAAAGTATGCTTTGGAATTCAAGGCCTTAAATTGCACTGTTCTTGGAAAAAATGGTGGAATTTTCTTTAAGCCTGGTTTTTGTTAAATTTACTGATTGATGTCTGAACACAAAAAGATAACATTATCCCCCAAAGTATGTGGTATTTCCTTAAGTGAGGAATAATACTAATTATTGTAAAGGATTACTGATAAATGTTATTGTGATCATTCAAATTCGAAAAAGACTAACACCACATATTTTTAAGCGCTGTGTAAATTTCAGACCAATATTGTCTTTTCTTACTCAAACTAAATTACAGCATGATGTACTGTCTTAACAATAGAAAGTTCAAGCCTAGCATTAAATTGATTCATCAATCAGTGGTATATTTTCTTCTCTTGAAGTTCTATGGCAGGTCAAGAAAGTAATCAGTATTTAACTGCATAATTAGCTTCCCATATATAAAAGCCAGGAGAAACATTTATAACTTTTCTTTCATTTGGATTAACAATAGAAATTTCTCCACAGTTATTCATTTCTTTATTTGTTGAATTCTGTTCATGTCTGAATATGAGATGCTCTACTGCCTCTTTGAGCACAGAACTTGAGATCAGAAGCTTCATACAGTCTCATACTTAATTATATGCCCCTGAACAAGGACATTAATGGTTTTTCTTTCCTCTTCCATCTGTAGAATGTGGCTATTCATACTTAAGTGCCTCTTCAATTAATTGTAGTTATTAATAGTTGTATTGATCAATAGTTAATGAATTCAAATAATTTTGAGGACAAAAATATTCTCAACCATGCAGAGAGGAAACTGGATTTCAATTATATTGAAAAATGTAAATTGAAAATATACTAATGTTCCAAACTGCAACAAACCCAAAAAACTTTGAAATTGTCTGAAAAACACAGAAGTAACACTTAATTTTGTTTCAAGAAAATATTTTCTAATATATCTTATATTGGAATAATGAAGTAAATTGCAAAATAAAAAGTTACTTCAAAATAGAAAAAATCCAATAACAGAATTTTTTTCAATTGACTATCTGCTTGTCAAAAATATTAACCAACTCTACTTTCATCTATTATAATTATTCTTATATTAGTAGATCACTTTAAAGATTATAAAAATGGTTTCATAATTAATCTATCAAGAGCTAAGTGATGGGACAGTCCCAAAATTGTCCAGAGCCAAAAAAAGCCTCAGTACCCTATTATACAGTTTTTTACTTCTTCATTGCTCCAGGTCCTGTGTCCCTTGCAAATCAATTAGTCTCCATCACAGTAATTACAGCATTCTTAAAAACAAATTGACTTGTCAAGTTAGTTCCTCCATGACATCCTCTGTGTCTTCAGTGTCAGTTTTTTTAACAGAGAATGACAGCAGACAGGAAAACAAGTGAGGTTCCACCTGCCCCAGTTCCCCTTCACTATGGGGTCTGCAGCAAAGCCAGGATTCTACTTCCCGCTGTTTAAAATCATATATGGAAAACATCAAAACAGGAAAACAGCAATTCAATTTCTTCA
The DNA here is from genome assembly GCF_003984885.1 of Neopelma chrysocephalum. Classification (NCBI taxonomy): domain Eukaryota; kingdom Metazoa; phylum Chordata; class Aves; order Passeriformes; family Pipridae; genus Neopelma; species Neopelma chrysocephalum. The sequence continues at coordinate 8,958,756 of NW_020897717.1, forward strand.
TCTCATTTTATCACCACTGTTTTATCACCACTGTTGACACCGGGTATCATTTAATCTCTGGCAATTTTTTCAAGATTATTCACATTATGACTTTTAAAAAAATCTCTGCAGCAGCCATGGGCACCTACTGACTTCAGTGCAATGGCTCCAAGGGAATTCCTTTCCGCAAAATTAAGGTGGCACACAGATAACAATTCAGTTTGATTACTTGTAACTTGAGCAGCGCAGCCTCACACCTGACTTAATCCAACTGTGAAGTTGGCAAGAGACAGGCAAAATTTAAACCAGCAAGAAAGGAAGGGAGTTGGCCTAAAAGGGAATGCTCTACACAGCAGAAAGGAAGATATCAGACAAAGATTTTCTACTTTTTTTATTTTTTCCTCTTTAATAAAAGGTTATCTTTCTCTCTACAGGCAGTTCTTGAAACAGTGATCAGCATATACTGTCCTAAACCCCCATCTGATGTGCACTATGTTATTCTGTCAGTGAATTTGCTGGCAAATCCCTTCAGGTCCTATAAACCAGTACAAACCCTTAATAGAAGTATAGCAACTTACACCAGTGGAAACTCTGCTCTAATGACTCTACAATGATTTATACCAGCTAAATGTCAGAACCCACTACGGGAAATGGAGATGAACAGTCTTGAAAGGATAGCATCAAGAAAAATGTTGGCTATTTTTTTTCTTTGGGCATGATAGCAGAGTAACTAAAACTAACATTGTTATACTGATTAAGGAGACTGTTGAAGAGCTGTAGGAAAACTGAAGTACCAATCAGCTTCTCATTGTTACAAGGCAATACTGAGATGGAGAACCTGGATAAATTCAAACTTACACAAGTATTTCTCTGCAGAATTGCTACCATGAGTTCAAAAGCATCCGTGCTCAGCTTGAGGGCTGTCACAGCCACTGGTATAGACATTTTCCTCAGGGATGTTCTGTAGGTCACATAACCAGTCTAAAGTTACAAAGTGTTCCTCCAGCAAAATCATCACCATGTTGCTGCTATCTGTAGCGGGTGAGAAAAGCTTCCTTCCCTTTTTTGTCTCTTGCTTAATTTCTTTCTTTCTTTCTTTTTATAATTATTATTATTTATTATTTTTGCTCTTTCAGTCTAAATGTCAGAAACTGACATATGGCCACTGCTTCTGTCACTTTATCAGTGGCACAGCAAAGTAATATGGAAAGCCCTGCAGAATAATCTGAAGTCTGGGTCCTTTCTATGACAAACAAATACTTAAGGACAGGTCTCACAAGGCCTGTTTCATCTCGTTTGTGTTATCTCAGTCTGTAGCTTGATATAAAATGAAAATTTCTCTTGGGAATTAAATATCAGATAACATCATGTTTTTTCTACTACATTCAATAGCTTGCCTACTTGTCCTTGAGCCATTGAGAAAATCACTATAATACTTTAAATTTTATAAAAACCTGAGTAGTGTATTTTTTAAAAAAGTAATGTGGTTTTGGTTTTGCCCATATATTTCACTTGGCTTAGTTTTCTTTTGATAGCTAGGCTGTCCTTTGTAACATGGTCACACTTTAAAGGAACTCATAAAATTTAAATTTTGCAGGATAAAAATTAAATACTAAACCCCGATGAGATCCATATGCATATCCCTCTCATTCTCTGGAGTTATTCAAACCCACCTGGATGGAATCCTGTTGCAACCTGCTTTGCATGGATCTGCTTTAGCAGGAGGGCTGGGCTAGATGATCTCCAGAGACCCCTTCCAACCCCCTCCATCCTGTGACTCTGTGATTCTGCATGTTACATCTCTAGTATGTGTAAGAGATAAATTTAGACACATAATTAGTTGATGATACATATTTTATAATATGTAACCAGAAAGCAGACTGCTGGAATCCTCTTTAAGATTTTATTAGCGATTCATTAATTCTCTGAACTATTTAGGCGTGGACCTGTAATATATTTAATTTAGGAATATTTTCTTGGCAGACTGATCCAAAAGAACAAGCAGAGACAGCATTGTGGTTTTAAGTGTCTGAATGGTAGTTCTTTTGCTGGATTGTGATCTGTTCCCAAAGAAATGAGCAAGAATTGAGGAGTCTAGGTTTCCTATCCTTTCATCTAATTATGAAATTACCAAAAAAAGCACCTTCAATTTCTTCACCTTCCTCTAAAACAACTGTTGCCAGACAATGTTGCATGGATCACCAGATATACACACAGTGCTTTCTGGTGGTCTAAGATTTGGTGAGTCACTGCCTGCCTCTTTTTCACCTGCTATAGTGTACTAGAAGCAGCTGAGAAAAGTATATTTTACTTCCCAATTGTTCATGTGAAGAATTGCCATTAGCAGACGTACCCTGTTCAGTCAGCAGTGAAAGCAAGAGAAGCCTGACCTGAGAAACTGTCCTGACACACCAGTTCAAGCTATTCATAGTAAGTCAGACAGAACAGTTTTCCTCAGTGCTGTACAGAGGTTCTGCTGCCTGCTTCTGTCTGTCCTCACGAACTCTGAGGATGCATAATGAAGTAAAGTAAATGCGGATTTTTAACACCAAAAACTACAGCCTTTCCCGGTGCAGCTAAAGAATGACGTTTCTGGCTAGGATTCATAAGCAAACTTCCATGCATGCTGTGGGTGGTTACTAGTGACATATGTACAGGAACTCAATATATTTAAAAGCATACATTTCTTTCTTCTCACTTCCACCTCCCCCCAACCACTAAGTAATAACTAATGGGTGGAAGTGGAACCAGTATACTGACCTCATCGACATTCTCAAATGCATTGATGACATCATAGGGCAAGCACGAGAGCAGATCGATCACAAACCAGGTCTTCAAGTAATTCATGCGGATCAGTTTGGGGTCAGAGATCACCTCTCCTGCCGGTCCCACAAAGGTTGTATGGAAATTGAGCACAATGTCGACCAAAAAGATGACATCTACAATGCTGTCAACTACTAGCCATGCCACGTTGTTCTGTTTGGTTTTAAAGGAGACATTGTAAGGAACCAAAATAGCAGTGTAGAAGGTTAAAATCAAGATGATCCAGTCCCAGGTGGTCTTGAAAACGCAATAATGCAAAATTATATGTGGCGGAGTCTTTGGTGCCTCTTGCTTGTACTGTGGGAGGATTTCAGAGCCCAGCTGCAATACCTGTAGTCACAGAGATTTCAGGAGAAAAGGAAAACATGCTTAATTTTTTCATGATATTTTTCCACACTGTAGATTCTCAAGCTTAGTACAATAGTTGGTAAAAATAAATGTCCATTAACTCCTTTTATCACCACAAAATGGTAAGCATGTCAAGATAAGTATTCCATTGAACAGATCAGCATCAAACCAAGAACAGTTATTTCTTTTAATACCATTACTTATTTTTTGACACTAAGTCTAATATGTGGGGTGTCCAAGACAGCTTCTTCAGTGATCCAAATAGACAAGACAGATAAATGATTGGCAAGAACAGGCAGGAAGGCAGTTGTGAATAGAAATCAATGGTAAAACCAGGAATAATACCATAACTTCTGAGTTGCAATCCAGCACTGGGACAACTGGACCACACTGTTTTGCAACACTGGCTATTTAACACTACACTGTGTCTGAAATAGTCTTATACTACAATCTGTCATGAATGCATGGGTCTTTCTTCCTCTTCTCTGGACTGTGCAGGTCCAAAGCCCATGGATAATTATCATTAACCTCAATAAACTCATTTTGAACTTCAACTTTTCACTGAGAGCAGTTCAGTGTCTTAACTACTTCATGGTGTAGAATCTAGAAAGATAGGGGTCTTTCTGAACTTTAAGGATTCTAAGACCATGGAGTCCAACCATTAACCTATTACCACTGCGTTCTCCAACAAACCACGTCCCCGAGTGCCACATCCACACCCCTTTTGAACACTTCCAAGTATGGTGATTCCACCACTTCCCTGGGAAACCTGTTCCAATGCTTGACAACCCTTTCAGTGAAGAAATTTTTCCTAATATCTACTCTAAACCTCCGCTGGTGCAACTTGAGGCTGTTTCCTCTGGTCCAGTCACTTGTTATCCAGGAGAAGAGAATAATCTCCCCCTCACTACAACCTTTTTCCAGGTAGTCGTAGACAGCAATATGGTCCCTCCTGAGCCTCTTTTTCTCCAGGTTAAACAACCCCAGCTTCCTCAGTTGCTCCTCACCAAACTTGTTCTCTAGAGCCTTCACCACCTTTGTTGTCCTTCTTTGGACACGCTCCAGCACCTGAGTGTCCTTGCGGTGAGGGGCCCAAAACTGAACACAGTATTTGAGGTGACCTGTTGAGGTGTACCATCCAGCTACGATGCAGTTAGGTCTGAATTCAAAAATGCACTACCGCAAAAGATGATGTTTTAAACCCTGGACCTCAGGCTGAGCATATGCTGACACTGAGTGCTGTTTTGCATAACTGCAAGCTTGATCAATGCTGCCCATTTTCTGCCTACTGTCTCTCCAGTTCTGCCCACTAGTCTGTAAACAGTATTATCATGTACTTAATTCTTGGGAAATAAAGTTTCTTCCACATACCTATGAACAAGAATGTGTTTGTTTATATCTATGGATACACATGAGGGTGAAATCAACATGAAGAAACTGTGCCCAAATAAAGAAAAGTGAAATTTTAAAATTAAATTTACCCTGGATGAGTTAAGGATGAAAACTGAAAGGAAGATGGAGGTTTGCTAGAGTGAAATGTGTTTGCTAGTGCCAAACTCACAGAACCTGGGAAAAAAACTAGGACCATGGCTCCTTTTTCACATTTATTTACACATAGTTCAGAGCAATAGGGGGTAGAGAAGGAAATTAAATGGTCATCTTTCTCAGGGAGAAGATCAGACATCACAGCTATAATAGAAGGATGTCTTCCTTTAATGCTCCTTATCTTAGCTTTTTTAATGTCAATTATTTAGACATGGATTTTTATCTGCAGGCTTTTCTGAGTGCCTTTTTTTTTTCCCTGAACTGGTGGGCTTTTTTCCAACAGTTTAAGCCAATGGGGACAAAACAAAACAATCAGCTACAAGAGTCCTATTTGGACAAAACAGTCCTAGATCAAATTCCCTGCTGCTTTGAACTTCACATAATGGCTACATCTTGTACACAACAGGGGTCAGACACCGTCAGATCACAGTCTCTTGCACATGTGTAAATGACAATGGGAATTGCAAGCCCGCTGACTTTGAGTCCAGTATGTTCTCCTGAAGAGAATTAGCATGACCTGCTCAGAGAGACCTGCATGTTAGCACAGAGGCATCAACAGTTTGAACAAAAATTTTTAAAAATAAGAGGACGTAGTATTTTGTTTCACTGAGTTTATAGAATGACAGCAAAGTGGAAAAATGAACATTTCCCCTGCGGACCAAACCAAGAGTCAGACATCTTCCCTGTAGCATTAAGTAGTCTATGACTCCTGACCCTGATTCACATAGTTTCTCCATATTACCAAAAAAAAAAGAAAAAAAAAAGCAAATAAAAAAGTTGTCTTATGGTAAGAGGAGTTGGAAGCAGCACAAGACAGAAGTAGTCTCTATTCTCTGCAGGAGGCACCGGTCAGTCCATTCAGTCCCCAGAAGTCACTGGTAGTGACTGGAAGAGGCAGAGGTGAGGTATTGAGTTAGTATGTGTACACAGAGTGTCTCTGCCTTCAAGGCTTGTTTGCAATCCCAGTGACAAATGTTAGGATGTCTTTTCTCAACAACAGCTCTAGCCCAAGATCAATATTGCAAATATCTCCTGCGCTCCCTTTTGCACATCACAGCTGTATCTCAACCAGTGGGAAAGCAAAGAGCTACTATTGGCCTTTTTGAGGGTCTGCATGAGTAGCAGCTCTAAGATCCTAAGCCCAAAATATGCTGAAATATGGGCAAGGAGAGTCCTCTGCAATACTCACTCACTGGAATAACTGATCAGCAAACCAAACATCTCTATCACATAGTAACATTTATCAGTCAGTTAACTAGATTTCAGTTCTAATGCTGAGATCTTACTACTGTGGGGAGATGGTACCACCTCATAAATGCAGGTTGAAAATATAATTGCTTGTTTTGCAATCACAGGCCTAATACAGCTTATTTTTTTAGCCTCTGTTATTATATGAATAAATCAAATTTTTTGGTAACCATTCTAATCAGCACAGGAACCTCAACCAATAAACTCTGAAAAAAATATTTTATTTAGTTCTTGTCAGATTGGTTCTCATACATAAATTCATAAGTTCTAGACTGAGAATTGTATAATGCACTCCATTTTGGTCATTGCTGCTCTTTTTGTACTCCAAGAACTTGTGGAAATTTTGCATCAACCAAATTATAGGTACTGGAAAATGTACTAATATATTCTTGTATACCCAAATAATAGGAAAAAAGCAAGAACAATCTTTTTGGCAATAAAGCAGGGTCTAAATTATGGTGTCCATTATTTTGCTGCAAATGAAAAAGAAATAAAGTCATGTCAGTGGAACTGGAGGGATGTAAGACTGAACTGAAAGCAGAAAAAACCAGACTTCTAGTTTCAACTCGTTAAGAAAATAAACAACTTTGCTACTTGGGTGTTTTAAAATGTCATCACCAAATACAAAGCACTCTCTCCTAGCTTGTTTGAGATTCAAGGGCGACAGCATAGAAAAATGAAAGGATTGATGTCTCCTTTCTTTTCTATTTAGAAAGCAAATGTACTCTAAACTATCTGACTGGCTAGGGACCTTATCAATAAGTCTTTTGAACTTCTGTTACCACATTGGAGTCTCTACCAATGGCCATTTAAAGTGACCAGGGGCCATGGCTTTTACTGTCTACAGCAGAAGGATGTGCACCTGCACTGTAGGTGTGAATCTTGAATGGAGGGGCAGGGACAGGGCAGGAGCTGGGCATCAAGGAATTACATAGGGATATCAATCACTCACCAGGTGAGAAAGCCACCTGCAACAAGGCTGAGGAGCTTCCAGTCCTTTGCTAGGGTGGGGTGAAGGTGACAAGTTCTAGCCCAGGCTCCCTCTCACTGTATCACTTACATGCACCTTGTAAAACCACTCCACCTTGCTGGCATTGCTAGAGATGAACCATCATTTCACAGCTTGGGATGAAAGAAGGGCACTGTCCCAGCTCACACTATTTCTCCCAGGAAAGGCAATTTGCTTTGCAGCCTAGTAAAGGTCTTGCAGCATCTGGGACTGCCAGACAAAATCTTTCAAAGGCAGCAAATTCCTCGTTTCACTGAAGGAAGAGAAACACACCTATAACAAAGCTTAATTATCTCAGAGAACAAGCATGTGCCTTTAGCTCAGTACTGCACAGAAATCACGGAAGAAGGTCCACAGAGCTTCGTGCTAAAGATCTAGGTTTTGTCAGGTCGCTTGCACTGGAAGTTATAAGAGCTCCTTTCTACGCTTTTCACACCAAGGGCCCCACACAGTCTATTTCTTCAGCATCCTTCCAGAGACACACACCACCCCTGGATCATCTGGAGATTAAGAGCTACAAACTCCATTCTCTCTGCACCATATAGCAAACCCAGGCAGATGCAAAGAGAAGTACCTTCTGCCGTACTCCAAGATGTTCCTGCTGCACTCCAGCCTGTAGAGAGAGCAGCACCAACCTGAGACAGGTTTGCTGAAATAGTAGTGTAGTTACCCACCCATATGAACTAACTAGATTCAAACTGCTTGTAAAGGTACCTCTCCTGGAGAGGAAAAAAGAACCCCAAGAGATTAATATAATAGTAATCATGAAGAAAACGTACACAACTATATAAACCAATATGCTGAGTATGTGCACTGGATAATTTCATTACTATAATTTTTGAAATAACTGAAACAGCCTTAGGTTCAGAAGAATTTTCATTATTATACAGTTTTATCATAGTAAAAAAAGTATTTTTTCAGAAAGTTATTAATGAAAGTATTATTTCAATTACTTATGATTCATCAGATAATATAGCTGTATTATCTGCATTTATTATTTGTGGTAATGATGCATGATGTTTTAACAGCTCTCTGAAGCTGCAGAATTTTATTTCAAGAGCAGAAATGCCCCAATTACATCATGGGTTTCACAAGGTTGTGGGGGTTTGGGGGTTTTTTTGTGGATTTTTTTAACATAGCAAAATTAAAAAAAAAATCCTAAATTTATTAAAAAATTATGAATATATCCTGAGCCAGGACTCCCAAAAGTGCATCAACAAGTGGTTACAATGACTTATTTATTTTTAAGATTGCGTGACTGGAGGGAAGGGGAAAAAGCCAATATATACATAAACAATCACTTATCTCCAGCTTAATCTCTCCTTTCTATGTTTTCACTGCACATATTTGCTCTCTCTCACTCTCCGTTACTTTTGTTTTCACAGGCATCCACACAAATTGCTCCCAAGCTAAGGGCTAGGTGCTAAGCCTCAACTTGGAGTAGATTTTAATGGCAGTTTTAAGTTCCTGGTAAACAAGGTTTGGAAAAAAAAAAGGCAGGAGTTCCATTATTAAGCAGTGCTGCTAAGCACCATTATAATGTTTCTGCTTTTATTTCTTATAACTATCGCAATTTTTTTACTTATGACACAATCTTGTTTACCCAGAACTGCCTTGTAAGTGTACAGAACACATCAGCTAAGACCATAGGTGCAGATGACACACATACTATGCAGTGACCAGGAAGAATCATTCCTACAATTGGCTTCTTGGTGATTAAGCCACAGAAATGTATTAATTACTTTACACTCTCATTGCAAAATGTAGCCTCAGAGTTACCTGACAACCTTGTGTTAATTGCATAATTTATTTAAGTAGTTTTCATATGACTGCTATTAGAGAAGTCAGGCTAAAAAATCTATGCCTACTGGCAAAAGTCAAAGACTGAAGCTTCATAGACACTGCTTGTACTACCCATGACCTGAGGATAAAACAATGTAGTTTGTCACTAACACCTTTCTTAAACTATTTAATAAACAATAAAAGAAATCATAAGCTTTTGTGGCATGCTTCTGCTTCCTATTTGTACAACACCTTGCTGCACTCAGGTTTTAGGACACAACTGACTCCTCAGATATTCAAAAATATGAGTGATAAAGAACTAAGAGCGACACAAGTAATATTCCAATAAATGAAGAGCCTTCTCATGCAAACAAGATCGATGGTAAATGTCATAATGAGTTGGAAAAGAAAAAGGATGAATTTTAATTTGAACTTAAAATTTCAAACAGACTACTGCAGGGATGAAGGGGGAAAAAAAGAAAAAATATTTGAAAATACAACAGGGAACAGTGAGAGATTCAATGTTCAATATTATGAAGAGATCTTTCCAGAATAAGAATCCTGGCACCCCATATATCTTCAAAGCAAGAAAAGTGGCCTTGTCTGTATGATTATCTGCACTCTGCTTTTCTCTAGTGTAGTTCTATTGACTGAAATGGAATTACAGAAGAAATTCAACAAGCTACCTAACATCACAGTTGGGGTTAATGTTCTTTGTAAAATAATGACTGCAATATTCAGTCAGCAACTAAAGAAACTCATTTCAGATATGTAAACCATACATTTGCCCTTTATTATTTGTAATTAATCAATTGGTTGTGCCAGTTAGAATACTTGCAAAGACTTGTTGAGCACATGGGCTTGCAAGAAATTTCAGTAACATGTAGTCACTGAGGTCCAGGCTGAGGTTCACTGAGCCAAACAGAATAACCTCAGACCCTTTGCCTTACATTCTACTGAATACATTTTAGCATGAACTGAAATTCAAGTGCAGACATCTAAAGAGACGACAGGATTATTTGATGCTAAGCCTTGAGTATGATTAGGAGGGAGAATATTCCAAATTCCAGGACACTAAAGCAACCTCAGGGTGGACATATGCTAGTCCCACGGTATACCTAAATTACAGTATCTATGTGAATGTCTGCCCCTCCCTTGTGCTAGGATGATCTATGTGATTTCTGTACTTCCAACTTCCATTCTTGAGTAGTTCTGTATTAAACACTGAATAGGTAAGCTCTGGGGTGGCAATTTCATCATTATCTGTGATAACAGTACAGCCTGGCCAGGATGTTTTTATTTTGCATAGAAACTAAAGTGTATACAGGCAAATCTAACAGAGTACTAACTATATGGAGACTTCATGGAACCCATTAATGCTTACACCTCCAGCTACAGAGGAAGATCAAAAATTTTTGACAAGAGTCACAGCTGCTGCCATGGCTTTCATGGCAATAAGTAGAACAGGACTGACATGTTGTATTGGCCAAGCTGTCATTAACATAATACATCAAGCCTTTCCCTAAGCTGTTTTTACACCAGGGAGACCCTGCTATTGGCCCAGGAGACAGCTACAAGAAACTTGGGACAGTCTCTCCCCCTCGTGGTGAAAGCCTTCAAACCCTAAGTACTTCAAAGAGCCTTCTCTGACTGGAGCTTTTCTCAAAACTTTGAAAGACTACCTAAATCACAAGGTTTCGTTTTCCTGATCTGTCTGCAGTGTTACTTGTGGCATCTTACAGTTGTTCTGTCTGTAAAGCCAGTAATTCAAACGTACATTTTAACCAGTTTGTAAAGCGGAGTTGGGATCCCACTGAAAAGTAACCAAACATAAATTAATTCAGAGAACAGTCATGTCAAGGATTCTCCAGAATTTCCTTGTGTATTAGCCTGAGTTTTTCTCACCTCGATTTTACATAAGTAAATAGTCCAAGATCCTACAAACGTTGAGATCCTCAGAAGAATAGAAACAAAGCAAGAATTATTTTAATAATAGTGCCATTATATGACTTTGATAAGGTATGGAACACAATGCTGCAATTAGGTTACATGAAGTCTTTTGGACCTCTGTTTCCATTCCACTGTCATGGGACATGTTTCACAGCACATATACCGCATTCTGAGCTCCCATGCCTGCCACCAGCCTTCAGATTCCCAGGGCAAGGGGGACACAGTGCTTGGCTCACACAGAAATAACATACCCCAAAAGGCTAAAAACATTTCTTTACAGCCTCTCAGGGAATAAAACATTACCTCAGCAAGTCTCGAATGCTTGTGAACGTTCTCTCCTTTCTGGACACTCGGAGCGAGCTGCTGCAGGACACCTCGGCTGCTCGTGAGGGCACGGGTCAAGCGAGCAAACTTCCCCCAACCTGCAAGAAAATGTGCAAGATTATACACATTACCCCAAAAAAGCTGCAAGGGTACCATATAAAACCTCTTATAACTAAGGGGGGGGAGGTGAAGTTCAAACAGAGCAATCTGCTTTAATACTGACCACAAGGGACTATAATTTAAGCAAGTACCAGATAAAAGCAAGTCACAAAATAGGTGTCAGCATGGTACTGTAATAAAACCCATTACTGCAGTGGCTTTGTATTCAATGGTTCTACAAGAGTGCTGTTACATGAACTGCATATTTTGCAAGGATAAGTGTCCACTATACAATAATCTTCTATTAAATCCAATCACCAGATTTGGATCTCTCAGCACCACAGAAGACACTCCAGACTAATCAAGGTGTAAGACTAGAGTAACACAGAATGAAAATTACAGTTGTCTGTAACAGAAGTGAATCTGACCTCAGATGTATCAAGCATAGATCTGGCATAAGCAGAGAAATATACAAAAGATAATAAAAAGCAGAGCAGAAAAGCAAAACAAAATCATTAATTTTATCCTCTCGAAACAAAAGGGGGAATATACTAATAGATTTTCTCAAACTCTAATAAAACATTTAGCAGCTTCTGTCAGAGAAGTCATATGCTGAATTTTAATTCACAATACTTTTTACAGTGATTTCAAATACCCCTCAAAATAGAAGACTTTGAACGACAGTCACAAGAGCTAGCTACAACTATAATCTTCATGGGCAGTACTTTGCCATAACAGAAAGTCAGGCAGAGTACACATCTGGACATTTGTGGTACACTGAAAGGAAAATACTGGTGCATTTAGTCCCAATCTTGAAAAATGTTAGCACCACCTGGGAACTGTTGAGCAGTCTCATCTCCTACTCCACCTAAGGATGCTCAGCACTTTGAAGACTCAGTTTATAATAAGAACCTGGTTCCGATAAAAGTTCCCTCTACAGTTCTCTTGTAGACCCCCTTTTGTGTACTGGAAAATGCTATAAATTCTCCCTGGAATCTTCTCCTCTCCAGGCTGAACAACCACAAGTTTCTCAGCCTGCCTGCACAGCAGAGATGCTCCATCTCTCTAAGCATATTTGTGACCCTCCTCTGGACTCACTCAACAAGTCCACATCCTTGTTATGTTGAGTGCCTTGGAGATGAATGCAGTACTCCAGGAGGGATCACACAAGATTGGACTAGAGCAGGAGCATCATATTTCTCGACTTGCTGGCCACACTGCCTTTGACACATCCCAGGATACAGCTGGCTTTATGAGCTTCAAGTGCACATCACCCGGTCATGTCAAGTTTCTCATTCACCAACATCCCCAAGTCCTTCTCTGCAGGGGTGCTCTCAATCCAGCCTGTATTTGTGCTTAGGATTGCCGCGACCCAGGTGGGGAACTTTGCAGCTGGCCAGACCGACGAGGCCCGAGGGGGCTGTGGTCCAAGAGGACATAAGCAACGCGCCCGCTCTCCAGTCCCGGCGAGGGAGGGCCGCCAGGAGAGCGGGCGGTCCGGCGGTGCGCCGGCCCCGGCGCTGGCCGTGGTGCTGAACCAGAACGAACGGGGCTTGTTTTCAAACGGCAGCCCCGGCGACGAACAGAACAGACCACAGAGTTCCAGCTTCACGCAGGAACTCGAAATCTGCCTTCCTTGCCAGACATAAAATACTTATAATTCCAGATAAACATAGACAGTTCCTTTTACTAAGTCAAACCAAACTGATGGGTAGGGCATTTTTCAGGAAGATTCAAAGTTTGGTTCAAAACCCGAGGACAAACTTTCAGTGTGCATTTTCTTCCTAACATTGAACGTTCTAAGATTTGGGCTATTCAGACATAAATAGAGATATGAGGAAAAGGAAGCACCTCACTTGATCTTTCTTGCACAAAAGCACTGACAGACAACTCTGTGGCATGATTTGTGGCTATGAGTGCTGAGCACCTTTGTGTACCTGCCCTTCTTCCCAGGAGTCATCTTTTGAAAGGTTCAGCTTAACACATTCCTCTCTCCCCAGCATTCCCTATAAGCATCTCATCTACCCTACATGTTGGAAATCTCACTTGTGGATGCTTAAATGGTGCACAAAAGAATTGTTTTCATGAACATCAGACCTCTTACCCTATACTCCAAATCTGATCTGAAAACAATACAACTGTTTGTTGTAGGCAAGAAACTGTGTCAAGAGGCAAAGCTTTTCAGCTTGGCTTTTTAAACCAGTGCTGATGTGAAAATGGCAGGCCAGGAGTACATACCCAAACCCTCCTTTACACAGGGTACAACACATGGGAGCCCAGTCTGGAGTGGCACATGCACCTGTGCAATGGTATGCCTAAAACCAGGCACTGAATCAACATGCAAATGTCCCAGCTGTATGAATATCATCTTTAGAACAGAAGACTCTCCTCCTTGTACTGACTTTTGGGTTGTTTGGGTTTATTTGTTTGCTTTTTTGACAAAGACAAAAGTGTGGGAAATTCAACACCAAATTAGAATAGACCAGTAGACTGTGGAGAAAGAAAATGAAAATGAGAGAGAATGCCAGTACTAACACTATTGAATGATAATTTCTTCTGAAAAGACAGCAGTTGAATTTATTCCAATTTTTCCTCCAGAATCCTAGGGACAGATGCAGCCTACAGCAAGTCAGATATTTATCCAGTGAAGACAGGTCAAGTAATGGACTTAAGCCACATGACTGAACATAAACACTAAATTTTAAGGGTCATGGATCTATCCAAGACAAGAAACAAAGTTACAGAATGGCGTAGGAATAGAGTGGTGTCAGTCATGCTAGAACAGAGGGACCAGATGATGTGGATTATTCTCATTCAACACAAGCAGTTGGTATATCCTTACATCCATTCTTTTCCTCCAGAAAAAGAGAAAATATAAATTAAATTGAAATCTACTGAGGCTATGTGTTTCTAATATAGGCATATATATTCCTCAAACAAGGTAAGAGTTCACGTAGTAGAGAAGTCAGCTTGGAATTCAAGAAGCAAACATAAAGCTAAATACCAGCTCCATGGCTGAGCTTGCCTGTGCCCGTCTTTGATTCTAACCCATTTTTATCATTGTTTGGTCTCCTTTTTCAGTTCTGCAGAAAATATCATTCAGGGACAAAACAATAACATGGCACTAAAACACCTTCAGCTTCAAAAGGATGAAGAAAGAGCCTTCAAGATTAACAGCACTGATTTCAGCGCTCCTGCAATCCGTGATGCTCCTTCAGTTTTCCACCATTTCTTCGCAAAAAGCTGAATAGAAATTGCTTCTGAAAACACCCAACACAAGATGCCCACAAGGCGGACAAAAGCTTTGTTTCATGGGGAAATATGGCATTGAAACATACTTTTGTGATGTGATATTTAACTCAAACCTTTTCTTCATTCAAGCATGAAGCTGTATTTAACAATGGTCTGAAGCTGAAGAAACCAGTTTTTTGTACTTTGAGGTGAGCATGATCTGTTGATACTCAATCACAACAACATTTATTATTTATTTGTAGGTAGTTATTTGTTTCCTACCACTCTCCTCAGTTTGATCATGATGACTCGTAAATTTAAACATTAGGAACTGTGGCAGTTGCAGAACGCTTGTTATCAAGTTGCTGATCCATGACTTACACAACACCTGGAATTAGAAGGAGCTATTCCTTGCCAGAGAACAAGCTTGTTTGTCCACGGGTCTATTGTTCACACAACTATGTAAACGTGAGAAAAGCAGAATTCCAGCAGTTCTTGCCTCCACTCAAACCACCTTTGTATTCTTGCACATCAAAGATCCCTGCTTACATCCATCATGCTTCTCTGCAGTGCTCCTTCCCTTTGAAACCTCATGACTAACACTGTATTATTTTTCCATCTGGACTGGGAAAGCATACCAGAGTTTTTTAATATACTCACCACTTCCCTTTCATTTGTTTCCTTTTTTAAGAAAACATTTCGTCCAGATGAAAGCAGAGTATAACTTAATCAAAATATTTCAAACACTGGCTCTGTTCATATAAATACATCTTTAAAAACAGAACAAAAAATTAGACAGCAACAAAAAAAACACATACACACACACACAAAACAGAAACAAAAAGGAAAAATAAAAAGGAAATGTGGATTTTCCCCTGAATTAAGATGAAGGAGGCAATCAAAATATTTTTTGGTGTGTAGCCCTGCTTGTTATGCAAAGGACAGCTTAGCTGCAAAATGAAATAAAGCATTTTCTGCAGAGAAGATAGCAACTGATAATTGCTACACAGCACAGGAGGCTACAATATCTAGGAGGCTAATAACCATTCTCCTATATGATTCAATGATGTTTAATTTTATCACCTTTTTGTATAAATACAAAATATCAAAAGCAAAAATTAGGATCCAAAGCATCATTTCAAAAGTTTTATAAGGCAGCATAGATGCATCTGAATATGTTCCCATTGTATTCATACATTCAAAACCTGTTCAGGCAAACTTCTTATGAGCTACTTGGAGGGCAAGCACAGATTCTATTTGTCTTCAAACATAGTTGTTTTCACGAAGTGATGCATTTCACTTTCTACACCATTCTCTAACATCTAACACTGGTTTGTTAGATCTCAAACCAAGAAAGACATATACAGACAAAATGCATTAATTCTAAATACAGCATATACTCTAAAATTAAGCTAAGAAGGTGACCTACCACTTGACAAGCCAAATTTAGCCATGATATAGCTCGATTTTGCCTACTTCTATTCAAGTAAACCTAGTTTCCCTGATTTTTTAAAGGGCAAGCACACAGGAAAGAGTGGAATGAGGTTGTTTAAAAATATTATATCATCCACATCACGGGCACAATATTTTTAAGTAGTTTTATTTAGAATGCACTATTTTTAAAGCTGCTGCATTTAAAAGCAAGCTTACTTACCTTCCATGGCAGTCATAAAATAAACATCTTGTAAGTTATCTGAATCAATCAACAAAGACTACAATATGAAGTCTACCCTTTACATGACTTCAGAAATATTTTCTTGTTTCATCTATTCCAGTGTCTAATATTATTAATAAATTAAAAAATAACTAAGATGAAAAACAGTACTGGGACCTTCTATCTCTGAGTCACCTTCAGATAAAAGATGCCAGTTCATTTTTGTGTAGCAAACACCTGCCATTAGAGCTCCACACTTCTCAATCAAAAAGTCACTACATCATCTGCATCTGAACAATCAGGATTCAAATTGCCAGCAGGTGATAGAAAACTAATATACCACAGATAATCAGGTTTAGCCTGACAGATTATTTACTCTTCAAATTGATCATGTTCTTGTACTACATAACGTTTTTCTCTACATAGACATAAACGCATTGATTTTGAAAAACATGAATACTTTATGCCACTATGAAATTGTGCAAATAGCACATATGTTAATAAAATATTTGCTTCTACAGGCAGCCTATTACATATTGAGTGGTCATATGCATAGAAAACTAACTTCACATATAGACTTGGTAAAAGTGATAAAAGCTGATTGAAGGTGAAAGAAGGAAAATCAGTTTTCAATTGTTTCACTTAAACGATCACTAAGTTCACAGTTTTAGTTTTTCAGATTGAGAGCTCATTTGGGTTTAGAATACAGAAATATACCTTTGAAAATTGTTCTTTCAAAACCAACAAAATTCCTATGTAATGTTGAATATAGCACAAAGAATATGCCCTCTTCAAAGCTCACATCTGTTAAAATAATGATTCTTAGAAGAAGCTAATACAATTCCACCTTTTTTAAATCTTCCAAAAAGGTTTTTCCATTCTGTAAATTCTAGAGTCTACTACAGACAATTGTCTGACACTCCATAAGTACCTTTCCCCCTCTTCCCTTTACAGTATACAACTGCACAATGAGATCTAATATTAAAGTCATGGATATGCATGTAAACTTCTGTTTGACTATTTGACCAATCAGCTCTTCCAAGAAATTGCTTATTTAGCCATCAAATAACTGATACAGTATCACCTTCTTAAATGCACACAACAAAATTTCAAAGCTAGCCTACAGCAACTAACTTACAGAAGAAAGGTATAAAGGTTAAATTAAGGATGAAAACAGGAAATGCAGTTTCATTTATATCATGCCTAATCTATGTATATAGTGACAGAGAACTCCCTATCAGCATGAATCTGCCGGAACTTTATTAATTTTAGGAGATCCAGAAATTATATTTGGAAGACTCATTTAGTGCACAAGCCCTTCTGTACATACAGAGATAGCTCAGGGAAGAAGTACAGAGCTGTGAATCAGTGGCCTCTAAATAATATATCCAGTTCTTCTGTCTGCAACCTTTGTTAGTCACTCTACCAGCTTCCATAGGCTAGAGGAAGAAATTTTGCTTATCATTAACTCCTCTGCAACTCCTCACTTTTATGTAGGTTTAGTGCTTTTATTACTGTAGATATGCCACTGCTGAGAATTACCATGATCACTGCAACAACAGCATGATTTCAAGATCTAATGAGATTTTAAAAAATAAAATAAAATTAGCATTCTTTTTCTTCAACATACTTGTCTTGAAAACAAAAAAGTTACAGTGTTTCTTTGTGTCGAAAGTGAAGGACAAACTGCCTACCTCTACAGCATTAAGGAACTCCTGTGAAAGCAAAGAGAAAAGACAGCTACCACTCCTGACTGTAAGTCCTGCTTATCAACTAAGTGAAACAAAGGTCTTCACTACCAGCAAACAAATGAAAGCCAGCTTTACTGCATCACACTGATTTAGCTTTGCTGTCAGTCCTCATTAGGATACAGTGAAGACCACTTGGCAGAGGAAAAATACTGTAGACCCAAAGTTTCTGACAAGGTAAGTTTTTTACTTTTACTAAAGTAATAAAGGCCCAAACAAATAGCAATAAAACAAGAAAAAAAATTACCCACATAACCTGGGAGAGGGTATGTTTGTCAAGGTTGTACTTCCTTTTTCATGGTAACAGGTGTTTCCACTTTGAGAAACTATGTTTTTAAAGAATAACATTTTTAAAACAAATGTAAATCAGTTCATCTTCACAGTAAGTTTCCTGTTTAATTTAATACTACAAATATTATTAAATACTACAAAAATGCAAACAACAGAAGGACACGAATCTCTGTAATGCTTCTTATGGGTACAAAAGGTCTATTTCTGACAGGATTTGAACCTGAGTGCAAGTTTACGCTGCTGTCACAGCTGAGTTTGCTTCCAGGTTTCCAGGCTGTAACTCAGTGAAGGGTTAACAGCAGAACACTGCAATGCTACTTCACACACCAGGACAGCTTAAACCTGATTCAACTTCAGATGAATCTTTTCACATAGGTTAAAGGGAACTAGTCCAGAACTTGAATATAAGGAATCCCACAATAACGGCAAGAATAATGAAATTATTCAGATCTTTGCCAGACTCCGCCAGGGTTAATTCCTCAGTTTTTGCATACAGTTTCATGCACAATTTGTACAGAGCTGTTTAGCAACATTATGAATCCCTGAAGGCTATGCTGGACTGTGGGTTAATAATGTATTTAAAAGGAAGAGCAGTACCTATCTACTAAATAAAACGTGCTTTCTGAACCACTTGGGGGTTTCATTAGCAATGACCCTTTCCAGGGCAGGCCAGAGCCAATTCGCTTACAAAACCAGCAACCATTCCTTGCACAAATGCTGTCCCCAGTGGCACGGCTACAAGCTATTGTAACATTTAATTCTTTGGATTTGGTATTTAAAGGACTTCAGCTCTTTCAAGACCAGGGCAAACAAACAAAAGCATCATAAATACATAATTGTGAAAAAGACCAACCTTTACATGAATCATCCTCAATGGGCTGCTTGAAAGCTGTTATGTCATTGAAAGTGCAAAGAAATAAAACCACTTTATCCTGCTCATTTCGAATTGGAGCAATTTTCACAAAGAACCAGACAGGTGTTCCTGGAAACAAACATATCAAAATGTTAGTCAATGGTAGGCAGAACAGTAAATGTGCTAGTTTAGATATTTACATCTCGTATCAGCCATCTCTAAGTGTTACTTTAATGTTGGGGTTTTTGCAAACACCTATTAGGAATAACGACAAAGCAGCTGACAAGAGTGTTATTTAAGTTCTCTGCTCTGCCTCTGATTAGCTTTTTAATCCTCAGCAGTCGCTCATCTTTCTGTACTTCACCTACAAAGTGAATACTTGAATTTATGAACTGTCTTGTGATCTCCTGAAGGAAGAGTTCCATGTATGTGCAAAGGGTGCACACAACAGAATGTTGCTGGTTATGTAAAGGACTTGAGAACAGGCCAACTGTGCCTAAACCACGACCACAATACAGAGTCTCAACCCAAGAGGAAGACCAGTTTTGGTAATCTTAGACTTCTCTGTAAACACGGAGCACCATGCCCTCACAACTATACCAGCCTATGTCTACCTTCAAGAGTCGGGCTCTGGGAACTCTGGTCTGGTCTGAAAATCCTCCCATGCAAGGGAAACCCTTTCCAAGCTGCCTTCCAGCTTGCCTTGTCATAAGCCTGCTCACAATCACTCTAGCGCGAAGCAAGACTCCAAAGAATTCAGAAGAGAACAAGACATTAGGACCAGATCATGAGCTGTGGATGGGATCAAGCTGTACTCCATAAAACTGTACTTTTCTAATTACTGCAGTAGATGAACTACCAATGAAAATTGCTTGATAGTTCAAAGCCTGCACATCACAGAAAAAGATGATCCCACATTATGACCCTTCAGATGCTGCTGTTGATGTTCCTTGACATCTATCCACACAGATCACCTTGAGGAGAAAATCTGTCAGTCAGCCCTGCCTTTCTACATTTCTGGCAGTTTTACTGAGACTGCTGAGAAGACCCTTGTGGAGGATCATGGACCAGATCAGAACTTAAAGGGTTACCAAAGCAGAGGACATTGCCAGAACCGAAGAGAATGTGACAGAAGGTGGGAGGAAGCGTCTACAATGTGCGTGGAGCCAAAGGTCGTGTGACCCAGAACAAGAAGAAGATTGAAGAAAAGAAAAAGCATGTCGAAAGCTGATAGGTGTAAAGATGGACATTAGTTGTTGATAGGTAGAAATATGTATACTGTAATTTTATAGGACCAAGAATTGCTTGTTGATAGGTTAAAGATGAAACTAGTTCTTCTATAAATAGAGGCCTGAAATAAATAATAAATTATTCTCTTGCTGACCAGTGAGGGTATATGTATCCCAGTCGCTACAGACCCTAATGGTAGCAATGAAGTTCCATGTAACAAGACAGTGTCCACCACTCATTTCACAGGACTCACCACATTGATTTTAGTGATACTTGAGCATAAGCTGATTAGAGGGCTCAGAACAAAGCACTTGATTCCTTTATGTCATAACATGGCCTCCCTGAAGGCACCATTTTTAAGTCTGCAGTCTTAACTTTAGACATAAAAAGATGACTTCTCCAACTGTGAGGTACATGGCGACAGGGCGACTCCAGACCTGGGCCTTCAGGGAGCTTGTATGTGAGTTTTCAGACTGTCCCTACACCTTCAGTGATGATGAAGAAAACTTGTAATTGCTTTTGCAGGCACAAGAAGTAAGAACCAAAGACAGGATTTAGGCTTGCTTGCCATGAGCAACATTTTGCTTTTGTGTCCCTTGTAAGCTATGTTTGGAGAGAAGGCTCTACACAGCAGAGGCCAAAATAACATCAGGATCAGCAGGATTTCGAAAATCTGGGAAAGCCAGAATAAAGAGCACCATGTAATTTTCGTCACACACGCGGCAAAGTCTATTTTAGAAAGGGTGGTCTTAGAAGACTATTTCTTTTCTTTCTCAATCACAGGACCCTCCTTTATGTTAGTGATCAGATTCTTTCACCTCAATTGCTCAGTATTTTAACATGCACACTACATGGTATATTTCATGCAGTAGTTTTTAATAACAAGGGCCACTTGTGCTTTCTGACTGTCAAAGGGTCACAAAGAAACCTCAGGTATTTCACAAGTTACTGTTAAGCAAAGCAAGCAAAGGCAGCTTTTTTTCCAACTATGTTAATATAACACAGGTTGTTGCTTCCAGTGTCTCACTTGGCTGTTTCCCAGCCTCAGTGCTGAGCCATCTTTTCTGGCTACAGAAAGACAGGGCACCTCCAAAACCTATGGACAACTTCCATAAATGAAGTTCAATTCCTAAGGCTCCCACTGCGCCTGCATAGCACAGGCAGTTTCAAACCCTGGCTGAGATTCCATGCCATATGTACAGCTACCTCTATAAACAGCAGGGTATATGATGCATGGAGGCCTCTGCTCAACAAGCAGAGAAATCCAGATGGAATCACTGGTGGCCATTTCTGAAGCATGCCTGCATGTCAGAAAGTATTCAAGGGTCAATATATAATTTTTTTTAAGAGTTAACATTCCTGAAAAACCCCTTCTGATAAACTATCAGCAAACAAAAATGCGAAGTGCGAAAAAAGATTCAGCAAAGTAACTGTGCCAGTAAAATCATCACTAACTCGCTAATGAGCTTAGAAGACACTGCCACAGAGCAGCCAACAGCAATTTTCTAGACAGCAACACCCTTTATACTACCCTTTTTCACGAGCTCCTAAAATTGCCTATTCCAATTTCTTCTTGCCTACTTGTTTTTCCCATCTTCACATGTGAACTACTCTGAGGCTGATCAAATCTGTCCTGCTTTTACACAGACTCCTTGGTGACTAATTGCTTTTCATTTTAACCACTTCACTAACACTGCAACTTTTTAATTAGCCAAGATCTCCATCTACAGCCTTCCTTTTTGATCTCTATCCACATGCACTTACTTTTTTTGATTAGGGATTTTTTTGCCCCTCCCCAAAACCACTTTGTATTGTTTTGCTACTTCAAGATACAGCTGTTCTGCTGTGGGCTGCTCACGGTATTAACCTTCATAGCATTGAAGCTGAATTACATATTCAGCTCCATCTCTGCCTCTCACAGCTATAAAAACTTACTACCATGCTTTTGAAGATGCTGTACACAACAAAGAAACAGAAAGGATGCAATTCACCCTCTTATTCTGGCTATTTGTCAGATGCATGCTGTCATTTTCTCTTTATGACTACGCTATAGGATGCTGTTGCAAGTTTTTTCTAACATGTTCTGAATGCAGACTTTTCCCGATAACCTGTTAAAGGCTGCTGCACGGCAAGGAGCTTTTATCAGCAGGGTTCTTACTTTCTGACTCTCCTGACTCCCACTCCTGTGCTGCATTGCTTATAATAATAAGGAAAACAAAACACTTTTTCATCTAGAGCCAAGAGTAGTGTTGTGCCCCATAGGATGAAAGAAAGAGCCAGATATCCTTGACAGCTAAAAGTAGGTGTGTTTGCTGAATTACACTATTTGGGTATCCTTATAATTTCCAGAGTGCCACAAACAGGGCAGAATGTAAAATCAAGGTGGCGTGCACGGTCTGCACAAATCATCTTCCAGTTTGGATCTACACAGTAATACTGCAACAGCAGAAATAAGTAGATGGAAAATTCTGCCAGGCCATGTATCTGCCTCCACAACATGGTATTTTCCCTGCAGTGTATTCCCTAACATCTTGTCAATCTATTTTGTGAATAGGAGACAAGTGGATATTGATGCCTTAAGCCCATAATGATTTTCTTATTTTTCTACCTTACAAGTTTTGTAGGTAATAGAAGTAGATTTTAGAAATAAACCCCTTTCTCCCTCCTCCCCGTAGTATTCCTTAGTTTATATTCCTCAATCCTTTCACCCCATTCCATACTCCCTATATCAACCCTATTCCCATATTCAGCAGATGATGTTTGGTCTCTTAGTCAAGGCAAGCCTGTCTTGTTTGGAGAACGCTTGTGTCTTGGCCTGGGCCGCAGGACGGAGTCGAGGAGCTGGGTCGCCCTGCTCTCTGTACGCTGAGGATGAGGAGGATGATGAAGAGGGGGTCCCGGGGAGCAGCCCAGACCCAGTTTTGAGGGGCGGGCCAGGGGGTGGACCAGGCCAGGGGTTATGGGGTGGACACGCTTGGGATTGGCCAAATGTTGTTGTGAATGTAACATCCCGGGCACAGCCCGGCGCGCGCGTCGTAGCATCTATTGCCTTGGCATAATTAAACCCTTTCTTATCTCACCCCAGCTAAACGGCTCCTGAATTTTTTTGTAACACCAGCTGAGCAGGCATCAATATAAATATACAGTCATGAGGTGAGTGCTCACAGTGCTGGATTACATGAGCTTTCCACAGTGCTCTGCAACCAGGAGCTCTTTCAGAGCAGAACTGGGATCTGAACTGTGGGAACACACTGAAAGGCTCAGCCAAGATGTGGCCATGCTCAGGTTTTTTCCTGCATACTGGTTTAATTATCACAAAAATTTTACTTTTTAAACATTAAACAGTTTATTTAACTACTAAAC
This sequence comes from Neopelma chrysocephalum, assembly GCF_003984885.1. NCBI lineage: Eukaryota > Metazoa > Chordata > Aves > Passeriformes > Pipridae > Neopelma > Neopelma chrysocephalum. Next base: position 8,982,233 of record NW_020897717.1, read on the forward strand.
AGGAAAGCTTAAAGTATAAACTACTTATAAATCAGGTCGGAAACTAGAATTTCAATGTCCTACAAGCAGCTCTCATGCTCTTGGTGTCAAAGCCAATGTCCCTGCTCAGCCAGATAACCACTACTGGCAAGAGGCACAAACAAGGCCATTTTAATGAAAAATCAGATTCAGCCTATAGGTTATTCAGGCAATGGAACTGCAGCATGTTCCAGAGTTCTCACAGCAAAACAAGAGTAACTTCCCAGTTTGTATTGATGTACAGCCACACAGAAAGTGTTTACCAGTGTTTCCAACAATACATCTACTTCCATTTACATTTTGTGTTTAGTCCTGGCAACCTCTTTCACTGGTAAAGTTCAGCGATAATACCAGTGCACAAACAAAGAAGTAAACACTCATGAGCTACATTGGCTTCTGTTAGATTTGGAATCAACAGTGAAAGAATCCAGAGTTTGTCTAATGGCATAGGACCAATCATGCTAGTAAAGGGAATGTCACTTCAAAGCTGCAGGAGAAGCAGTATGAACAACTGGGAAGAAATAAAAATCTACAGTCAATGTCTGACAGTAGCCATAGGACCAGTCTGGCTCGTGGTACCAAAGTTTTGTAGCTAATTCCAGAATTAACAGGTGTAGCTCTTAATAGTCTTCACTGGCCTGAGCACAGTACTTACAGCACCTTAAAGGCAAGACAATTTTTAAGGGCTGTGATTCAAGTCCCAAGTCTTCTCCAGACTAAAACACAGTAAATGTCTGCACACCTTTCAATTTGCCACCTGTAACATAAATACTACTGTCTCTTCCCTAACCTCATTTCCAGTTTGGTGTATTTCAACAGTGATGTGTTCAGCCCCTTGCTAAGCAGGAACACCAGCTATTTAACTTTGGTTGAGGTCGTTCAGAAACTCTAATAGCATCAAAGTGAATGAGACCTTATAGGTCTATTCAAGCTTCTCCCCCTGAGTATACCATTGACCTCTCCTAAGTTTTCTCTCCTGTCAATTAAAAATAGATTATAAAAAAAATCAAAATCACTGTTTAAATATGCTCTTTACCCACACCTCGATGCATTTAACCAAAGAGGGCAGCTGTTTTTCAAAACTACAAAAATCACATCGTTTAAATAAAACTGCAACGCGCAATTTTTCTTTCCACAAATTAAACCAAAATTAATTTATAAATACAATGAAACAAACATATTTTGACAACTCAGCTGACATCTTCACTGCTCTTAATGAATGGGGCAAGTTTCCTCAAAGCACCACCTCTGCATTATTTGATAATGCCTCAGTCAAACAGTCATCAGATAGGTATTGTCCTGAAGGTAAACAGTCATGCAATATGGAAATGGAAAGGATACAAGCATGTGCCCTGTCTCCACCAGTTCCTACATGCAGTGATGCAGACAGTAGGACTTCAGTTATATAAACAGCAGGGCTGACTATTACAGTCACCCCTTCTGGGGTTTCACTTATGCCCAGGTACTCTGGGCATATGAGACTGTTTCTCTCTGTCTCACACAGACCAAACAGTTTGTCCAATATCATACAAGAGAGAACCAGCTGATGTGGCACTTAGTGCCATGGTCTAGCAACCGCAGTGGTAGCGGATCAGGGGTTGGACTTGATGATCTCGGAGGTCCCTTCCAACCCAGCTGATTCTATGACTCTATGATGAGGTGTGATCAGAAAGAGTTTGGCAAGCCACAATATCCACCCACATTTTAACTAGGTGCTCAGAGAAGCCTGTGACATTTAACCATGCAAGACAAAGCACAAAAGTTTCCTATAGACTCTACCTTTGAGCAGAAAGTGTGCACCAAAAGAGAACACACCAACTCAGTATGCAGCTTACCACTCTGTGCCAATACGAATAGATCCTAAAATACATTCCCAGCACTTAAACAGCTGTTACCTGCAGGTCTCCTGCATCTGGTGCCGGGATGCTCTGGCAGCTAATGCTTCTAAAGGTCAGATCTTTACATGCTAAGATAAGGAAAAATCCATTTTAGTCCCCAAAGGTGCAATTGCTACTCACAAGGGTTATTCTATGACACTGAAAAAACATAGCAGGAAAAAGCTTGATCACACACTCTTGTACTGCAGTAATGTAGATATGGTTTACCTGATCCTGAGTTCTCTGAAGAACAAAATGTGAGTATAAGGAAAAGAAAGACACAGTAAAGTCTTGAAATCTTCTTTCCATTTATCCCAGACAAAATATTTAAGGATTACTACTGGTAAGTCTTACTGTTCTGTATATGTTTGAGGAGATGACAGGAGGTCTTGCTCACCAACACATTTGAATTTGACAAGATCAGTGGAAATTATCAGTTTTATGAATCAAAAATACTTAGACCTGACCTTACTGAAAGTAACTGAACTCACACAGATGGATTTCACAGGAGATGCAGGTGTGCACACTGCTTGACAAATACAGAGCTAGATTTCAACAGGAGGCCCAGGAGGATACATGTCACTTGACTCCAACACCCCCCATTCTTTCCTGCTTCTGGTCCTATGCAATGATATGGTTTAGCAAAGTTTTCCATCTGAAGACACTCTGCTAGAGGCATAGCACACACCATATAAATGGTTTTAAATGGTATTAAGCAGTAACAGTTATGAGAAATTCTCCTTCTAGTGGTGGGCAATCACAGGTCTACCACCCTGAAATGAATTTTGCTCCCTATAAGTTAGGATGGGGGTTTTTGTTTTTTAACCTCTATAGAAAGCACTGGTCCTAAAGATAAATGGAAGTAGAATCTCCCAAATCATTGTTTTGGGCTTATATGTCATTCTCTGATATCTAAAAGCTTTCAAATACACTGAGGGAAGAAGGTGGGAGGGAGAAGATGGTGCACATGTTAAAATAAAATTTTTAAAAAAATCAAACAAACAAAAAAAGCCCCATACAAATATTCATGGTATAAAATTTGTTTAACATTCAAGCACCCAGAAACCAGGGAAGTGAACTCCAGCACAAATTGAAAGTCAATACCAGCCTTTAGGACTATAACCACAATATATCTACTCAGCAAAGAGCTATTGATTTACCAAATTACTTTGCAGTGTGCAAAACAGTCACCTACAGCCAACCCAGCAATTTGGCAAGCATTTTGCTGGCCCCATCTGTAGAAAATCTCTGAGAAAAAAAAAGAGGTGTCTTAACACTCTCTGCAGCACAGCTGCAGACCATAAGCAATGGGAATGCCTTTGTTCAGACAGGGGACACTTGAAGACTCTTTGTAACTCTTGACGCACTTTAGTTTTGAAGAGTTCACCCCACTTCAGATATTCTTCCACTGAAGTAGATCAAGTACTGCATAGAAAAGGGGGTTAGATTTCAAATGGGCACCACCTCTTCAGAAGCAGACAGAAGCAAGTAAATTTGTATTCTTACCAAAAATTTACTTCTTTAATAATGGAAGCAAGTGCATATAGATCAAGCCTGCTTTTGCACTGCTTGTAACCCAGACCTACACTGTAGATGTAAAACTAGACAAGGAACATCCAAGTTTAATTTACTCAGCCATTTTTAATCCATGAGGCTGACCATAAAGCGTAAAAACCTAACAAATGGCTTTCAAAGTCTCATAGGAAGTTAGATGTGTAAACTGCATCAATTCAGATAAGGTAAGATATGACTAAGGTTAGATACAAAATATTTTCTAATACATTTGGCTGTACCCTTCCTCAGTGTAAGTTAACTTATTTCCACTGATTTCAGACTTAGCAATGTTTTGATTTCCCATATAAAAATAAACAATACTTCAAGCATCACTGTACATTCACATCTAATCAAACAATGGAACTGAAGCTTTCATGTGAAATTACTGTCAACCTGTCTGTTGCCATTTTGCAGTCCAGAACAAAGAAAGCTTTTGCTTTGCCTCTTTCCAGGTATGACCATGAATCCCCACTGAATGCAACTGGATGGTATCAAAACAACAATGACAAAAATCTGGTGTCTGTGCACCTGCTTGCTCTGATTGCTTCCAATTATCCTGAAGGAGCTCTGCATTTCTGGGAAGCAATTATTCCAGAGAATAACAATGGTTGTCACATATCTGCTAGGTAATCAAGGGCCTAGCCCAAGGAACCATCAAACCTCTATCACATCTTAACATCAAGTTCTGAAAACAGGGAATATAGTCACTTTTGGATGGGGGAAGACTGGACAAAGAAAGGGAAGGTCAGGGTAGAGACAGCACCCATAAATGCAAATAAGATGAAGGCAGAAAATTAACTCAAAACTCCTAGTTTGTTTTTCTTTTTTTCCTGCAAAAAGACAGAGACTGTATTGTTAAGACAGCCAGAATTACGTTAAATGTGCAGGCTGTGGAAAATGACCAATTATCGAACAACTCAAAAATGGAAGAAAAACTTGCTATTTATCATGACTGTTAGTTTATAAGGAGCAAGTAGACAAGTAAAGAATAAGAGAAATCTATTTCCTGTCTGTTTTACTGGCTAATTTGAAGAAGAAAAATAGAATGAGGAAAGAACAGAGAGGAAAAACAGAAGAAATAAACAGCAGGAAAAAAAGATGTCTAAAAAAATTCAGGGTCCTTTCCAAAACCTTCAAACTGAGAGCAGGTTGAAACCAATCTTGTTCATTACCTCAGCTGGCAGCTGCCATAGTTGCAGGCAGAAGTAAGGTGACCATAAGGGAAGGGCCACTTAGCAGTCTGGGTGCTCAGTGACTGCTAAATATGACAGTGTTTTTCTATGATATGGCTTATTTTGAGAAAAAGCTGCAGGATGTTCCCTTTTTAATATTTTTCAGTTACAACTCTCCAGTGTTATTAGGCAGTCTCTGTAACAGTAGTTAATGTATCTCTAAAGCTACAAATCTAACAAACATTAAGTGCCCTGCGTTTTGTTAAACGTAAAAGCAAACTGTGTGCTTCCCTTTTTCCCATGCCTGTGACCCTCTGTGCACAGAGCAGAACCATTGCAGCTCTGTCTTTTGGCATGTCACACAACACAGCTACTGCACAGCTGGACTTTGTTGTAGGCTGCCTCTCCTCAGGGAGGCGCACAGCAGGGCAGGAAACATTCCTCACTCCATGGTTACCTTGCTTTAAATCTGCATAAAAGACAGAGAGGCCCCAGGCTCTACTGCAGGCCATATGCTGCAGCAACAACAGAAGAGTAGCTGCATAGTCTCTTGGTGCCAAGTCACTATTAACTAAGAGAGAATTTCAGACCCTCCTAGATCCCATGACTGCAGCTTATTTACTTGGCTTTGGATGCATAGATATGAGATGCATATGGTCCCCATGGCCACTAACTAAGCTAGGAACAGAAATCAGCTTTTAAAAATAGGTAAACTTTGGAGACAGGAGAACAAAACAAGGCCATTCAGACAGTGCATACAGCTTTCCAAATGAGCTGGACCAGCAAAACTGTGCTCCAGAAGAGTCCTGAGCAACAGCATCATGTTTAAAGTCATGATGCTTTCAAGAGGCTGAAAAGAGATGAAAAAGACTAGAAGAGAGACAAAACAAAAATTTCTCAGGGATTTTTTTTCTCTCTGAGAGACAACAAAAACCAATTCCATGTACTTTGGCATCAACACCTGTTAAAAGAACAATTTAATTATGATAGAAAACAAGCAGCTCCACATATCCAGAGATCAGCACTAGCATACATAAGTATTATCTTTTGGCCTTTGTGAAGTGCCTGTGTTTCTCTCACTAAACTCCATCAGTACTACCTGGTCATTCCAAAAGAAATACCAATGATTCACACACACAGATAGATTGGATAACATTTCCCCAGAGAACTGGTCTAACAAGAAACAAAGCAGCAATGAGGTTAACTGTCAAAGATTACATCACAGCAGTTTGAGTTATATTTTGTGGTTAAAGTACCCCATGTCCACTAATGCGGAACTGATCAAAATGATCATCACAGCTGTAATGGGAAGAAGCTGCTAGCAGGATGCTTCTGCAAGGTCCCCTCCCCTGTACACAGGCAGTACCAGTTTCATGATTAGAAGGCAAAATTGTTAAGAGGAAAATAAGTTACAGAATGCAAACTTTCAGCTTATTTCAAAACTACTGAATACTGGCTTTGCTATATCAAGTTTTTAAAAATTGAAGAAGTATGTTCTCTGTAGCGGAAACTATTTGCACAAACCTAAATTGTGTATTATGATTGCTGATGGACTCTTCAGTGTTGTCTTAAAGCATCACACACAAATTACTCTAAACGTCAGAACAAATTAGAGAGCTTCCTCTGCCTCCCTGAGTGACTTTCATCTCTAATGTTCTCATTTCTCCCTTCTAGATCAAGTGGCAGAACTGGGGCTCATTTAGCCCTAGATAAAGCACACTTCTCCAGGCTGACAGAATTGCAGTTTACACTGTAATTTAAAACAACTTTACCCACCTACATTAATGAACAAACCAATCAATTACTTACTGTTCTTCTTGTACATCAAGATTTCAAAGGAGTTCATCTCATAGTTCTCAAATGTTTGCCGGACCTTGTCAATTGTATCTTTGTCTGTCAGCTCTCCATACATAAAACTGTGAATAAAGCAAGAAATTCAAGTCAGATACTAAAAAAAAGACACAAAGCAATTTGTTTACAGTGTGAAAAGGACCCCCCCAGAAATAGCTCTTATTTGATTTTCTTTCACCTGGAAAGCATATTTGACAGATGTAGCCCCAAGAGATAAAAGACAAAACTGGAATAAACAGATTATTTTTCTCCTCAAGCAATAAGCACAACACTACAAGCTATTTAACAGAAAATAAATCTGTTCTCAAATACCTGCAGGTGCTGCTTTTTTGCATAACTTCTGCTCTGTGATATCCCGATAACTTGCAAAATCCATCGTTGCTGTAGACAATGGGCCAATCCACTATCTGGGCATTACCCAAGACAAAATTAGTATCTGTTTGAAAAAGCACATCAGTTAGACATTAGACAAGGCTATGGTTGCATTAGAGGAAATACCCATTTCAGGACCCACTACCAATTGCTTCAGTCCCTGCACGATTTTTCCCAGATATTCCCACTGCAATCAACATTATTATTCCTGGTTTTAATTTTAAGTAAATTCTTATTTTTAAAAAAGTATTAATTAGTTTTACAAAAGTATAAAAGCATAAAAGGATGGGTTTATGCAAATAAAACACATGATGATCAAGCAGGTAAAATTCATCTCTTGACAGAAGACAGATTCCCTCTGCGCCCCATGCACTGATCCACCATGACACTCAAACTGAATGTGAAGCCTCTAACAGTGGCCAAGCCAACACATGAGCAATATTCCTCCTCTCTGAATGCAGACATCGTGGCTCCTCTCAATTCCCTTCACTGGTGGCCACACAAGGTCAAATACTTCATGTGCGAGGGGTACAGCACAGCACTCCCAACGAGACAGCCAAGAACCAAGGTTAGCGTTCATATCAGTAGAAGGAACTTTCTGTTTGCAATGCAAGCCAGAAGGAGTTTCAATCAGTAAGAAAAAAACCTAAGCAGGATTCACACCTCCATTCTCACTGGATCTGCCCGTGACACTTTTTTTATGACTGCTATCTCAAAACTACACCTGTGCCAAGACAGACAGCACTGCTGCTGCCTGAGCGCTGGCAGGCAGAAGGAGGTGGTAGTTCTTCTCCCAGCTGCAAAGACCTTCTGGCTTTTGAAAGAAATGCTGGGCAGCCACATGAGATCAAGAGACATTCATATTTAAGGGGAGCCTTTAAGGGAGTCCACCACACTGTCTGCTTTTCAGGATCTGCCCCTAACTGCTCAAACCTACATAGGCATCATCAATGCCTCCTGCAAACACAAGCAAGACATTTTACCTATTAATTGAAAAGAGTTATGTTTATTTTAACTTCCTCTTTCAAAATCTTTCACCCCATTGCAAACTTCAAGTGAGTTTAAATAAAACATTCCTGTAACTATCTAAATCCATTGGTCAATTCCATAAGCATGACTAAGTGTATCTTGATACACTCTTTAGAATTAAATACACCAGTAGTACAACTTCAGGACATTTTAGTTGCTTTGTTTCTCACAGCCTCTTTTAAATACCATAGTTTTTGCTTTCTTCTTTGGAAGAAGCACTTTCTTCCAAAAACATTACACGTCTTTTATCCTTTCCCAAGAATAAGCTGTCATTTCTCATTGCTTAAGCAAGTGCTTTTGAATGTCTATTATAAACACTATGTTATACTGTCTTAGGATATTTTTAAATTTCATCAGGAAGTACAAAAAAATGACAAAAAAGTATGCAAATACAAATGTTAGGCCAGGTCCTGCCCTGATCTGAATGGTGTTATTTCAGGCATTAATTCCTTCCCACTGTCTCCCCTTCTCGAAAGGTAACTTTCCCTTCACTCCGTTTCCTAAAGAGTTTCTATTAAGCATTTGCCTGCCTTTCACTTAAACCTCACTGTCTTCAGATAAATAATCTCTTTTTGTTTTTATTGAAGGCTACATAGGGCACATTTTTGATGGCCATCACTGTGTTAATCCTACTTTTATCTAGCCTTGCAATGCTTCTATGAGATACAACAGCGCTCTTGCCCCCTTTTTACAGGTAAAAGCAAAAACCTAAGTCCAAAAGAGGATTTAAGCACCAAATGGTGAGACTGCAACAGTCTAGCCCCTAGATGCCTGGCTCTCAAAGACTTTGTAGCTGGATGCTCTGTGAGTAGTGATGGAGAGGAGAGCTGAAAAAATTAACACAGCAAATAGAAACCTGCCCAAGTTAAACCACAGAATATAATGGAAAAAGGGGTATATTTTAAGGCTGGGTTTTTTCCCCTTTCCTACATTACTTACAATACCTAATATTTTAACATAAACCCAGGTCTCACAGACAATACAAAGATTCTTTGCCATTACTGCAGAAGCTAAAGAATCACATTCCCACTTCCTTACATTTTGGCCCATTGAAGCCCCCCCTTTTTTGAAATGGCAGTTTCCAAAGGATGCACAGAAACCATGCACACATTTCCCCCCTCCAACAGCAGTTAGGACACTCTCCTACAAGATGCAGGGCTACCTGAGGGCAATGAAAGCTCAGCCTTTATTTCAGCTCCTGAATGACTTATTATCAAGCTACCAAAGAGAACAGATGTCAACATCCTCACCATATGAGTTTTTAAGTCAGTCTGACTTGGCCACCGTACTTTATGCACTCCTACGAGGCAACCCTGTTAGTCTACACTGGGTGAGCCTCTCTGGGAGGTGGAGGTAGAATGTTTCATCAGAGAGTCCAGGCTGGGCTTAGTTGTGAGTTACAAGCAATCTGAGAGATCTTTACGTACCTACAAAGCTTTAAAGAAAAAATCTTGGGCACCAAACAATTCAAAGAACAAGACAGGTTTCGACAATCCCACTGTTTCCTAAGTGTCTCTCCCTTCCAGCTAGTTCCCACTTCATGCATCTTTGCCTTTCTTTGATCCAGGTTTTACATAGCTGACAAATGTACTGCATTTCTTCAGAAAGAGTGTCTCCGACAACGCTGTTAAGCCTGTGTGAAAACTGGCAAGACACAGCATACAATAAGGACTCCCACTTATAACACCCCTGCATAGTTTATTCTGACAGATAACCCAGAGGTAGAAGGGCTGTCCTCATTGCTATTGTTTACATTCAATTGCATTGACGTTCTTGACAATGTGCTGCTTGGAGACAGCTCATAATCTGTTAAAAAATTGTTTCTAACATAAGAAAATATTAGATAACATCCAGTGAGGCAAATATTGCCACTCCATCCATAGGGACACAGGGTCCCAGAGGCCAGGAAACAGCTGTGGCTTTGTTACACAACAAGCATGAGGGATGCTCTAGTGAACTCTGAGCATCACAGGGAAGAGCCTCTTGGGGATTCACAAGTGGGTCAACAAGGCCAGGAAATTAGTTGATCGGGAGGACCATGAAGAAATCCACTGCTAAAGTCTCTTCAAAGACACTGGTGAAATGGACATGTGATAGCTGCAGTACTCAAACTATTTAGTGATTTTAGGCACCTCTTTGAAAGGACTCAATGGACTCCCTTACCAGGAATTCAATTTCTATCACAATGGCAATTGGATTAGCAGTATTGCCTGTCCCAAGGAGAAGCTGTAAGCATCATTGGCCCTTCTTATGAGCTCCAAGATGAACTGAGCAAGAACTGGAGGGGGCAGGCTCATGTAAAAGATCTACAGTTCTGGCTTGTGTTGCATCTGGCACAGTCTGAGCAAGACCATTGGGAGGCAAGGAAACATGTAGAGTTGCAGCACAAAACACATCGCGCTCCAGAAACACAAGTAAGAACTGTAGCACCACAAAGGCAGCACAGTTACTTGCATGAGTAGGGCAGGCTTCTGTGATGAGAGCCTGCAGCACCAGTTCCTTTGTGAAGTGCCTCACTTCATATTTTCTAGCCTGCATTTTCTACAGGTCAGTTCTGCTCACTGCAGACACCCTCATGTCAGCCTTTACACACTCAAATGTCAGATCTGTTTTGGATTATCACTTTAAAGTAGATATGGCTGCTTTAAAGCACCCAGAAAAGTATTTTAACTCCTTTCAAAGTGTAAGAATGGATTTCACTCAGTCACTGAAACCAGTACTTTCCTCCACTCAGAAAACAAACCATTACAGAAGAATCAGAAAATGTCTTCCCAAATAACATTGGTCCTTTAACAACAGCAATAGCAAGTCTCTAGAACAACTCTTCACTAAAACTAATGTATCTACTGAATCCTATGTTATATATAGTGCTTTGTTTAACCAAAACTATCCATCAGCTCAAACTTCAAAAATGCCTGAAGACAAGGTGCACTCATAGACATGTGTCTGGCCAGAACTAGCTGGCTGAGGAGAGGTCACCTCCTTGCAAGAGCATGGAGCAAGTGCTTCCTCCCAACCATTCCCCTGCACAGCTACACATTCATATCCATTGCATCCCAGCCTCTCCTGTAAGGTGGACCTCGCCAAGCCCAGATCCCCACCTTGTTCCGCAGGCTAGCCCACCAGTTCTGCCTTCCCTGTCCCTTCAGTGACGCACAGGTCCTCTTCTGGGATGCACTGTCAGAATGTCAGAGACCAGTAGCCAGACCTATTCTCACAGCACTGCCAGACACGTTCCCTCCCACATTGCAGACATGTTCCCACATTGCACAGAGGAAGCCAAGTGGAAACCTCTGCTCAGGGGTTTGTAGTGCAGACCTTGGTGATAACAAAGGCTGTTGCCCACTGCACCATCACATATGTGGGTCTGTCAAAGCTGCCACAAGTGTGCTCAGGTTTGTGTAGTGCACAAACGTAATTTAAATATATTAATATCTTTTCCCCACAGTCAGCACACAAATACAAAACTCAAAAGGTTTGCTCCTAATTTATCCCCCTCTCAGTGAAGGGAGATCCAGGCTCGCTGTGGTGGGAAGACCTGCTCCTCACCAAACTTGCTAGTTCTCCTATCAGTCTCCGACAGAATAGGAATTGCCCTCCTACATAGCACTGGTTACTGAGACCAGCAGGTCACTTTTTATCAAGTCTCAAACTCCTCTCATGGATCTTGAGCGGAGCAAACCTAGACCCCTAGCATTACCACGCACAAATCACTTCTACAGCAGAACTAAAAGAACTGCTGAGTACATATGTTTCTTACCCTACTCATGGTCACTGGGAACAGTGGGAGAGATACAATCTCCTTAGCTACTGCCCCCTTAGCTGGGCACAAAGCTGCACAGGTGCTATGTCACAGCCAGTTTAAGAATAAGAGGCAGACAAACATCCAAACAATTCTGCTGTTTACAAACTTGTGACTTTGCATCACAAACAGACATGGGGAAAAGAGACACTGCTTCATTTCTGTTTAATTTTTTCCCAATACATGGAAATCAAACTTTGTTTGTATGTAGTCCTCTCAAAATTGCTACCAAAGGATAGGTATGTATGAATTTTTGCTCATGTTTAGTCTTTAGCTTTGAAAAAAAAAAGGAAAACAGAAGCATTTAGTCAGACTGATTAGTTACATTGTTCAAATGTAACTGCGGAGATCACAATATGGCCCTCAATCAGTAAAAATAAGTCAAATTGAATTTCAAGCACTTATTCAATCTTTTCTTTGCTTACATGGGATTCGAGGCTTACACTTCAGAGACCAACTACATTTTCATCTTAACAAAAGTGCTGTAACTGTAGTCAAAGCAAGTACAGACCTGCTCAAATGACAGAAAGACCATTCATATGGTAGAATAAGAAGAATAAATTCTGCTTTTCCACCCACATCATCCTGTAGAAGTCATTGGTGTAACAAGGATACTCACATTCACAGTATCCTCTTGATTTCATTCCTAGAGTGGAAATGCATAGTTGTTTAAATATTCCATTGAACACCTTCATCTCTCTACAGAATAATGATATAGTGGCCTCAAAATTGTACGTCCTTAATATTGAGGTCAAAATTTTTAAGCTGTAGCCTCACTCTAATACAAAAAAGCTATTATAAAACCCTACAGATAGGTTCATTTGGGCCTACATGTTTTCTATTTAATTTACTTCACAGAAACAAAAATGGATGTAAAAGCTCCTTGGTTGCCAAAGCACGAACACAGTCCTCTACATGCAGGCATTTCATGTGTATTCAAATATGACTTAAACTGTTCTTGTGTACTCCAGGGCATAGTGCAAGTGCAGGCTGAAAAGAATTATTAAAAATATATTTCATCATATTTATCACAAATAACAAGAGAGACACTAACTAAAACTGACTCAGTTTAAGTCAATATAGAAAATGAATGTTAACTGCAACCAGCAGTATAGATAAAAACTACTGGTTCCATCTCAACATTTGTTACTTTGGATTGTTATAGAAAATATTTTACTGCAGGCCTCTACCATGAGAAAAGTTCAAATTGAAAATAATATCTTTCCAACAATAGTAGTTGTAAAATCTTCATAATTATCTGAATTTTTTAAAAATAAAACCAATTACTGAAGAATAATGGAACAAGAATAGCTGAAATTGCACTACAAGTGCACCAAAGCTGCCATATGCATTTTATGCATAGCATACTTCTTCACCTATCATTGAAGTAGTGTCCATTCTGAGGAACTAACAACAACAACAATTAAAAACAAAACCCAAACACAACATTTACACAAATGCAACATTATCGTGAGATAATTAGATAATTTTCAGAAATTAGAAAGTTCATCAGTTGCTAAGTCATATATTGCACCACTCTTATTAAAGAACAAAAACACTGTTTAGCAGTGAGACTTCATCATTCAATTGGTCAGGGGGGTTTTTCCCCTCCCATCTGATCTTAAAACTAATCTAGGAAAACTCATGCTTTATTTGCATTGATTACATTAATCTTTCTTCAGTTTAAAGAAGCCATTTGATTTACTGATTATAGCCTTAAAAGCATTTGATGAGACCTTACTCCCTGCTCACTTTTATCTATATGTATTTCAAAAGTGCATTAACAAATTCGCCAATGAATGGGTTTCATTAAGATTTGTTTTACAATCTTGTTCTAGGATTTAATGTAGAAATTGATTGATATATTGAATTATCACACTAGAACTTCTTGAGCTTTCAGAACATTAATTTTAAAGCACATTACCTATCATCTCTGTGTTGTACATTTTTTTTCTTGCAATCTATAAAAGCAATTTTAAGGAAATCAGGTCTTACATTTCTAAATGCATAAAAGCGCTCACACAAAAGTAGACTCCTGGCCTAGTAAAAGCCAGAAAAAAAATTATATTTGATTCAAGTGATATTGAGAAAAAAAAAAGTCAAAAGATATTTCAATTATATGAAAAGTGTGGATGAAAATGTATGAGTCTCCACAGTTGTTAACATAGAAAAGAAGGAAGATCAGGAAGTAACAAAACTCTTTGTTTCATTCTATTTGTGAAAATGTCCTTAATGAGGAAGCTACAAGTTGTGCCCTTGCAATTTCTAAAGGTCTCCTGCTTTTATGGAGAAATGTCTTGTTTTAATTAATGCCAACAGACAGACCTACGCTTGCAGACTTTACTCAGACAAAAGTGATTTTACAGTAAATCTTGAAGAAATTGGGCCTTTTGAGATTAGATACAAAAGGATAAAGACTCAAGTTCAATCACTGGATGCCAGATTTGTAGAGGATAACATCCACTTTGCCTTTCACAGGGCAAGTCACACTAATGAAAGAGAAACAAAATCTTCAGCTAAAGGCACTCTATACATACAACACCATCTTATTACTGATCCAGCAGCTTCCCATGCACTTTTTGCAAGGTGTGATTCTGGCAAAGAGCGTTTCATGCAAGGGAAGAGGACCATTCTCCAGGCCAGATCCCTCTATTCCATTACAATGGATGGAGGGAGGGGGGTATGCTGAAATTAACCCACTGAAGTTTGGAAGGTGGATGAGATTTTAAACAGGCAGCATGGAGCAGAAAACCTCCTGCATATCTGCTACAGCCTTACAAAGTCAGCCCATTTGAGAGCTGACATCGCAGACATTGCACCTCATAAGGAATACCTCAATATTGTCCTTCCCTGTGCAGTTAACTTTGTCCTTTTCAATACTTTCATGTCCAAAACAGTCACTAAAATGCATGTCCCTATTCAGCAGACCCACTATAGGATGTCATTTACCTGCAGCACCAGGCTTCTGAGCTGTTCCTCTGCAAATAATGAATTTCACCCAGTGCTGCCTAAAGATTCATCGAAAATTATGGAAATTTATGAACTGTCAGGAAATCAAACATATTCTATCAAAACAGGAAAGTATACTCCACCTCACAAATGTGTTTGCTAATTTCAGCAAAAGCAGTCCTGTTCTCAGCATGAAAATATTTTCTTGACCACTGATGCTCTTTGCCGAAGGTGTTGCAGTGGTATCAGGTGATACCCAGCATCTGACTACCCTTGGTGCCTCTCCTATGGAAGAGTGATGCAGAGGTTGTCATGTTAAATATGTATTCCTTACCAACACAACAGCTCAATAGTCTGAAAGCAGTTAAACCCACAACACTTCAGATACCAAACCCTACCTTTGGGGAAGCACAATCTACTCTGCTGCTTCTGCACCCAAATCACATCAGCTGCAGCCAGGTCTGCATCTCCATGCCACACTGCTCGCTGCTTTAGATTTTGAAGGGTAGGCAGACAGAGCCAGATTGCAGCAGACACAGCACTGTCAGGTTAAGGATCTCTTGCACACTTTTAATTTAAATTAGCATGCTATTTGTTTTTGTTACTCGTTTTTGTTCTTTGTTCTCTGTTAAGTTTCTTTGCATTTCTCTCTGGCTGAACATAAAAACAGCTATTTCAGTTTCAGAAGTGTTCATAATAAAGTTAATTTCTCTCCCAGGTTTCAGCTGATGGTACAAGGCTAGCATGCCCAGGTTGCAAAGTGTTTATTGTATTGGGACTTTAGAGTCTCTAATGAAAGCAATGTCATAAATCATGGAAATGTCTGTTATACTCGGCATCTGTGTCTGAAGGTGATTTTTCTTTCCCTCTACAGGGAACTCTCTGCATTCTCCATCAAAAGGTGCAGGTTTGCTTCCACACCTGTCATCTCCTCGGGGTGTTCCCGAGAGACTTAGTGAAAGCAAAACTAAATTCACAAAGCCTTATGCCTTCTAACTTCCCCTTCTTCCAACCTTCTCATTTTGTCCATAAATCAGAAAAGCATCTGTGACTTCAATTGAAATTCCAGAGCCCTGTAAACACAGGGCTTACTTTTGCCATCCTTACACATGCACAATTATCACACATCTCGGTGAGAATTTTGACCAAGGAAGGACTGAAGAATCCAGCTGGCATTTACATAAACTGAGAATTGGTTTTGCCTTCAGTTATTGATAAAGCATGGGAATATCACAAAGAATTAGTATTCTCTACAATGTATTGTACCATTTGAATTGGGTGCCCTGGCCATGATCCAAGTTTATAACTGTTATTATTATAGTGCTTGTATACTCTGGATGTATTACATTACCAAGAAAAACATTAATACCACATTAGCAGTAATCATCAGGGGCTACTGATTCTTTATATACTGCACTGTTTTACAGCATGGGCTCATTTTCTGTCCCAGTGGGTGTTCTGATCTTTAAATATTTCAATGCTTCAAACAAATTTTTGTCAACCAAGCACTGCATGCAACATTTATTTTTCTAGCTCTGCATGGCTAGTAGAGAAACACAGCCTTTAAACATTAAATACAAGAAATTATAATTATGGTGTCCCCACTTCAAAGAGGAACAAATCTAAAATTCACACTTCATCCAAAAGATGTTCTTGTGAGATAAAATCACAGAGGACCAGATGAGGTCCACAAGTCTAGAAAGATGACACTTAATGTATTCCTTCCTGTGTGTGCTGACATAAGGCTATCCTATCCCAGGGTGGGTTGAGAAATTCTCAATTCCTTCTTTACTCCAACGTGTGGGAAAGTAATACTGTGCAGCTTCCAACCCTAGCACAGCTCCTTCGGCTTGCATTCAGTGCATGAGAACCCATCTCAGTAGATTTGCAACCTAAGAAAAAACTCATCCCTAGTAACTCTAAAGCAGATGATTCAGACCAAAGGAGTTTGAAGTGAATCTTGCTGCAGATGGTGTGATATAAACATGAGCAAAATATTAACCTAATGGAAAAAGTCTGAACTTGCACACCTACGTACACTCTACTACTGTTAGCCATTAAACGTGCATCAGCATACCAGTCCCACATCTAATATGAAAGGTTGTCCAAAGAATTCCTTGTTAAACTACCAGTAAAAAACGTTATAATTACTGCTGCCTTAAAGCAATGCTTCCAAAAGAGTCTGCATGCCAATTCTTTTGTTATTACCATGCAGCCTCTTTCAGAATTAACACCCCCTGCCCCAAAATATAACACGTTGCAAGAACATGCTTTCCTCAGTTCACCTGTGACTGATGATATGTATATCATATACAAGTTCCTTTAAGTGAAGCACTTATTCAGTACATATTTCTGTTCAATGACCAAATTCCTCTCCTTTCAAAGAGAATCCTCCCGAAATTAGGAACATTCCTGTATCTGTATGAACTCAATATCTGTTGGCACTACTTAACTTGCTTGCATGTGCCAGCAAATATAGTTTGACAACAAGCCCAAGGTTTATTTAGCCAATCCCAAATGGCCTAGATAGTTTCATTGTGGGTCACATTACTACCCAATTGAACAAAACCAAGAAAGGGGAGCCAAACCTCAAGCTTTATGGGCCCATTTAAACACTTATCCTGTGGGCATCCCAAATCATCTCAATGGCCAAGTAGACAGGCCAAGACAAGACAGGCAACAAGGAACCTGCACGTTTCCATACTGCCCCCATGCTGGTCAGCACAGCCCTACCTCATGAGGAGAGAAAGGAGTCTATCCTTGCCTCCTGAAAGAGACAGGTTAATGAGGCTGACGGTCACACCTTAGAACTGATTCATACAGTGTTTGTATGTGGCAGCATCACATTTACAGCAAAGCTGGACTGGGTCCGCAAAAACTGCAAGGCACATTATAGAAGAAATGGGCTTCTAAACCCAAGTCACTCCCCTAAGGTTCTCCTAATATATCCGAACTGTGCATTGTTTCCTACCAAGCTTAATCTAAAAACTTTGTGGATTACAGCCCTCAGGACTTGCTGAGAATTTGGAAATTATCTACTGTCATTTTACCTGTGCTGTCTAGCATCACACTGTGTTATGACACCTTCTTAATAATGGGGGAAGAGAGGAAGAAACAGAGCATAGCTTCTGCTGCATGATTCCCCCCATCTCCAAGCCTCAACTGATTTATTGCATCAGGGCTTTGACACTGAAAGCCAAAAGAGAAAATTGGTTTTTAATGAAGAAAATAATCTACAAAGTCAAGACAGTTTTAAGAAAAGCCTTCGATAACTGTTGTTGGAAGATTAGAGAAGCAGTCCTAATGTGATGAAATGTAACATTCATTTAAAAAAAAAAGTGCAAGATTCACTGTAAGACTGGTGAGCATTTTTTTCAGGAATGCAGCTTCCAACTCCTTCCATTCTACAGGAAAGTTGCAGAGAGAAATAACCTATAAAAGGAGCCTCACTTATGCTCATTTATGTGAGCATATGGTCTTATCAAAGGCTATTTCTCCAATAATACTGCCTAATTGGAAAAAAATTGAAAACCATTCTTGGGATCATTTGAGTTTCTAGCTGCTTATCAAGAGGGTTAATTGTCTTTGCCTTATCAGAACAAACTGACTATGTTTTTAATTAATTAACTTGTCTTCAAAAGGAGCTTGATCCTGCATATTCTCAACCATACTACAAGTTTGTAATCCCTTAAGTAACCCCATTGAAGTCAATGGAAGCATTAAAAATGGCACAACTTAGACTCAGGGCTTTAAAAGAAATGCACATGCCTAGGTTAAACAAATACATGAACGCTTGCATGGTCGCCGGCTCACTGAGGAGCAGCTTTTGGTAAGTCCCTAAGTGAAAGAATCTGGATAACATTAATGCATATTTGCATGCAATTGTGAAATTCGAGGCATTTTCCACTCCGCAGTTTTCCAAGAGACAGACCTGGTTACAGTGTACTAGGGAAAAAAAAAAAAGAAATATCTGCCCTCAGCCCTCAAAATGGCAAACTCTCTCCTCACTTATGACAAACCTTCCATTTCAACCGGGGCAGGCAGCTCTCGCTGATGCCCCCGCACCGGGCTCTCCGTGCCCAGAGACCATCTTGAATCCCCGCACCTTCTCCCCGGCCGGAGCCGCCGCCAGCCCCGACGCCCCGCGCCCCCCGCCCCGGGTCTGGCGCTCCCCCCGCTGGCCCCGGGGCGCGGGTCCCGCCCCGCCGCAGCCACCGGGTCTCTCTGTCCGCCCCGCCGTGCCGGCGCACCTGCAGCCCGAGCCCCGCCGCCCGGGCCGGGGACTCCCCGCAGGACTTGGGCGGAGCAGCCGGCACCGGCTCCTGCACCTGGATGCGCCGCTCCGGCGGAACCGCCCGGCGGTGCCCCCGCAGAAGGCGCGGCGGGGCTGCTTCGCCCCGGCGAGAGCTCGCCCGCGGTGCCCCCTTACCGTTAGACCTTCGCACGATGTTCTCCAGGAACGTGTTCTGGGGCGCCACCAGCCCTCGCCTTCCCCCGGCCATAGTCGCTCTGCGGGAGCGCAGCGCGGCGCAGAGGCTCCGCTCAGGGCCGCGCCGACCCGCGCTCTGCCGCGCCGCCGCCCGCCCGCCCCGCGCTCCTCATGCCTCCGCCGGGACCGGCACCCGCGGCTGTGCAGCACCGCCGCTCCCGCCGCCGCCTCCCGCGCACCGCAGCCCCGCGCCGCCGCCGGACCGCCCCGCAGCGACCCCCGCCGGCCGCCGCCGCTCCGCAGCGCCGGGGCTGCAGCGCCACCGTCTGGGGCCAGCGCGGCGGCGTCCTGGGAGCGCTCTGCCCGTCACGGGCGGACAGCGCATCCCGGCGGCCTCATCCCCGGCTCGGCGGCGACGGGGCTCGACCCCACACCAGTGCGCCTCGGGGGATGAGGAACTCGGAGTGCTTGAACACCGCTCACAAACGACCGGCGGCAGCCGTGCGGGGCGGCGGGAGGCACCGCCGTGTCCCGCTACGAGTGGGTCGCTGCTGCGAAGCAGCGGACACTTCGCTCGCCACCCTCGTCCTTCACGCTTCCCTACGACGACTTCTGTTAGAAGGCTACTTAGTATTATGTGGTCAAACTGATAAACAGCTCAGTGGAAGCAGTGAGATAAACTGAGTTCAAGAAGCGTTTGGTCAACGCTTTCGGGCACATGGTGCGATTCTTGGGGTGTCCGGTGCAGGGCCAGTAGTTGGACTTGATGATTCTGATGGATTGCTTCCAACTCATCATATTCTGTGATTTTCTGATTCTATGAACCTCTGACAGGTCCTAAACTCTTTGAGATATTTAAGTTACAACAGTTTTTCATTGAGAGATGAATTGACTTTTTTCTTTCCCACTTACAGTCTATCAGTAAATGGAAAATTCTTAGATCTCTTTAATTTAAGAGGCAGATTTTCTTGCTGGCATTGGCATGTACTTGCTGTAATGCCTCATTAAGTGCAGCACCTTCAGGCTCTGCAGCTCAAGGCATATTCAAGACATGAATATGTTTCCACATGATCACATGCCTGAGGAAAAGCTGTTTCTCACAGTACCAGCAAATAAAGCATGGCAAGCACGACGACCTGTGTCACTTGGCCTTTTTAATCATTAGCATTGCTCCCACAGAATGCTGGCACGGCCCAGTTAGCTCTCTCCTGGGTAAGGCTTGGGCCAGGAACTGCAGCCAGCTCCAGCACAGCCACACATACAGTCCGATTCAGGCACACAGTTGTGACCAAATGCTGCCTGTAACGCAAGCACTGCCACAGAAGTCCAATCTCCCTGCTGCCAGCCTTCTGCCTCCCACAGCATTTTAAAGTGAAGAGTATGAGAGAGTCGAGGGGTGGAGGCAGGTGACAATTTCATTGCAGCAGGAGCTGCAGATCAAGTCCCTGAGCAGTGCCAGCAGTCACTCACACAGCCAGACACCTGGGAGACTCCTAAAGCCCCTCCATAGCCCAACCTCCTGCAAGGCATATGAAGTAGCTGTGCCATGGAAGCTGCTTTTAAACTGGTGGTGAACTTTATGCTGGGTATCCCCGCATTTGCTGCCAAAGAGAAGAAGGTTAAGAGTTGCAAAAAGGCGACTAATTCTCCCTGAAATGTTGCTGGGTTTTGAAAAATCCCATAGAAGCATTTATTTGTATCTTTACACGTCTAAATCTATCATCAACGACACACAGAAAGACCCCAAGTTATTTAGCTCCTGCTAGCTTCAGCAGCACAGCCAAACTTGAAGAGATCTTAAACTCTCTGGCAATTTGCACAGAAAAATTGTAACCATAACCTTTGACATTGAATTTGCACAACTGCTAACAACCAAGAGTGAGGTTTTGAAAAACTGAGATCTGGAAGACTGTTTTGTTATCCTTCAAAGCCACTGCACCAGAGGAATAAGTGCATGCTATATTTCAGTTTCTGCTGAGCTCTGCAGGAATATCTACGACTTGGAGACACCTGGCAGTTGACACACATAACAGAAACTTAGAAGCTCTTAAAGAAAAAATATTTTAAACTGAATCAGCAAGTACACAGAAGTGGGAGCAAGGTGACACAGAGTAAGAAACTAAAGACTTTTTTCTGGGACTCCAAGAAAGGTGGCCTGGCTGCAGTTTGTGTTGCAGCCTCTAATTATCTAATTTTTCCAGATCATCATGCTTAATCCTATGTTCCATGTCAAAGGTACTATTTTATCTAGGTTGGGGTTTACATCTACCCTGTAACACTGTAAATTACTAAAATACTACAGCAAACTGTGGTGGGTTGGCCTTGTCTGGATGCCAAGTGCCCACCAAGCCACTCTATCACTCCTCTCCTCAACAAGATGGGGAAGGAAAATAAGATGGAAAAAACCCCTCATAGGTCAAGATAAGGTAGTTTACTAAAGTAAAAGCAAAACATGTGCACACAAGCAAAGGAAAAAGATTTTATTCTCCACTTCCCATCAGTGAGTGATGTCTTGCCATTTCCCAGGAAGCAGGGCTTCAGCACGCATAGTAGTTGCTCTGGAAGGTAAACATTGTAAATAATGAATGCCCCCCTCTTCCTCCTCCTTCTTAGTTTTTATATCTGAGCAGACACCATAGGGTATGGAATGTCCCTTTGGTCAGTTTGGGTCAGCTGTGATGGTTTACCCCCTCCTAAGATTTTGCCCACCCTCCAAACCCACCCTGCTAGTGAGGGGAAGATGTTGGAGAGACAAATGTTCAGCAGTAGCCAAAACACTGGTGTGTAATGGGCACCTTTATAGCTGCCAATGCAAAGCACAGCACTCAGGGCTTCTATGGGGAAACTAACTCTATCTCAGCTAGACCCCATACACAAGTGGAAGATTTTTCCTTAATCTTCTATCTCCCTTAGATTTTATCCCCTCTGCAAAATATGATTCCTGCTGGCAGTATGAATTTTTCACCACTAGTGCAGAGGGACACTGTGATAATGTTTTCCTGTGATTATTTTGAATTCTATACTAATTTTGTTACCATTACTGGTAAATTCTGCAAATGATACAAAGTCCCACTTGAACAAGCACACATATGCTGTCTGACTTCATTATTAGATGGTTACCTCTCTCCAGCTATCACTTTTTTTGTAAAGTTGAAAACTGGAACTGCTTCATTTGGTTCTTTGCTAAATCCTATTGGACAGAACTTAATACCTAACACTTCCACTTCAGGCTAATATAAAGGGTCATAGCTTGCTGTAGAGGACATTCAGCTGTCTCGCATTACGCTGCTCTTTAAGGCCCGCTGTCTTTTCCTCAAAAAGGACCTAGGCCAGGACTTGTAGTATCAACCACCCCGTAAGTGACCCCATTGAATTGAAAACCAGCCTGAAAAGAAACCCAGCACTGGTGGTGAATGTGGTAAGGCAGCAAAGTCATCTCACAGGCAGAAGCCTGTATTTACACCAACCCATTTCCTAACATGGCCACAACTTCAAGTGTTGATACAAACACCTTGAAAACTCTACCACTAATAAAAACATTAGTTCCAGGCATTAATTTGTGGGAATGTCACTAAACCCCATGGCATCTATGAAATAAAAACACTGGAACAGGACAGAGCTCACTTCTTTCACTTTGTCACAAGGTTCATTCCTGAGAGATAGTATGGTAACTTCCTTTAAAAACTTACCCTTAGTCAGCCATACAGTCTCTAGGTAAACTGTTTCACCATCTAACAAATCTCGTAAGAAAGCTTTTCCTAAAATACCACTAAATGATCTGGTCTTTAAAGCCAGCAAAAACGTTTTCTTCTGCAGGCACAAAAATCACCGACCCTTTTGCAAGTTTTCAAATGCATGAAAAGTTCCGGTAATGCTCCTCTGTCAGCACACACTGCCTTTAAGTCTGAACAAACCCACTTCTTCCAAAGTTGCACAAGACTTCTGCTGTTAGACTCTGCCAGTACTTTGGGACTTGTAATTTCACTGTCACAGCATCAAATCAGTAAAGAAATATGGCAGTTAGGGACATCTCATATGCTCAGAATTTAGCTAATTTATATTGAAAAGCACTGGTTTTATTCAAGAGGTTTTTTTTAATTTTTACTCTGTTTTGCACACTACTTTTTGTTCTTTGTAAAAAATAAACTGTCAAACCCCAGAATTATAACAAGTTATAACAAACTACCACCACCTCTGAAAACAAAAAGAACATTCAATCTTTACATTGAGTTCAATTTGTATACTACCACATGGCTTTTGCTAAACTGTCAAAATAAAATACATAAATTGATAGAATAACAAATTACAGAAGATAACGCACAAGTTACTCTGACATACAGACACTAAAAAAAAGAAATTCTGAATTCAAACTAAGATGGAGAAACAATTATAACTTTATTTATTCATTTTTGCATTAAAATCAATAAAGCCGTCATTATTCTACAGATTCTTACCCCCGAAGTTTTGCAGTCTAAGGCCCCATTCTCAGTAACATACATGAATACTTGCTTGTGACTAACATTAACAGTATTCATTAGCTTGTGGGAAAAGCAATGAGAAACAAAAGTTAGTCCTTAAAACTAAGGCAAGTCAGTAGTTTAACAAGTACATGGTGTGTCCATCAAAAGGAAAGAATTTGGGAAGCCATCTGTGCACCTTAATGAAACAGTTTAATTTATTTCTACAACACATTTTAACCAAAATGCTCCAGACATTGGCAAAGTTCAGCCTGAGGTTCCTAAAGGTCCAATTATTTCTGGGGTCTACAATGAAATGAAACTTTTAACTCAATAAAATATCCAGTTGCACAGCAGACTGTAGACCTAAAAAATGAGATGTGTTAGTATTAACGAACAGCCGTAACAAATTCGTCAAAAAATAAATATGGACACTTTTCCAGTTTTGGAATTACTGAATTTCCTCCAGAGTTTTTATGGATAACAAATATGGGAAAATAACTAAAAAAATCTAATGTTCTGAAAGGAAGGGGAAAAAAATCTCAAAATAAAACTGGTGAGAGAGTACATAGCCAGTCTTTTATTTATACATCTAACATTTGGAGTGTGGGCTAACAGGGAGGAACTGTTCCTTCTTAGAACACCTCAAAAGGGCATAGAAAAATTTTCCCCGTTTGGACAGCATGTCCATCTCCATTTATTTCAACAGGAGCTGGCACGCTGGCTTTCCAGATTTAGAGAGAAATAAAAATAACTCCCCCAAAACCTACCAAAACACAATACAAAAAAAGTCCTGACACATCCTGATTAGGACAACAGGTACTATCACCATTCTCCTCACTGCAGCAGTCTCTGTTCAGTCCTCTGGGCTCAACCCCGTCCTGACCTGGCCACATCTCTTCCAGTCTCAGAGCAGAGGCAGTGACCAACTGAAGTGTTATTACTCAGAGGGAGGATAGAAAATAACTATAGTTTTTTTGGTTCCAGGTCTGGTAGGATTTTTTATTAACATTTTTATTGTGTGCTTCAGTTGGCTTCATTTTTCCTTTGTCTGGGTCAATATAAAACAAGGCATAATTAAACAATTCAGGAGCAGTTTGCTTGAATTCTAAAGGAATGCAGGGCCCTCGCTAAGTAATTGTAATAAATAATTTTATTTGCATGCTCTGTCCACAATAAGTGTAGGAACCCATAGTTACGGGTACTGTTTTTTGTTAATTAGCAAGGAGCTCTGCAGGTTGAATTACTGTGTTGTTACTAATTGTATCTTTATTTCTCAACTGTTGCCTAGTAGTCCCTAATTTAACAATACTTTAAAAAGCCACTTTTAATCCTACATTTTCATTATAAGCTGTCCAAAGAATAAAAACAAAAATTACCTAGTTTAGGCCCAGATTCAGAAAAATAACTCTAGTTAGGAATATGCTTGTGCTAGCTAGCAAGTCCTCTTTCTCTTTTTTTCTTTTTTCCTATTTTGGCTCTAAAACATCCCCTTTTAGCCACTGCCCTTGATCTAGACCACTTGATTAACTTTTTAAACAAACCTTGTATTTTACTATACAGCAGTTTCCAAGAATGTAATAATACGAAGAATTCCCAAATAATAGTGAGTTCAAGTCCCCAAATTATAACACATAACCTAACCTCTATAGTTAAATTTAAAAAGCAGAACAGTCTTTAAAGCCTCACTGCTTTTTCTCTGGACAGGAGCATCATACCTGTGAGGCTGACAGTGGTAAAGGCACTGCTAAGTGTTTTTTTTACAGCAGCCTCTCCAAGAAATGCACCTCAGAAAGTACCCAGTATAAAACTATTCTCAACACAGTGAATAAGTTTCTTGAACAGGGTTTGTATTTTGTAGCTTTTGCCTTACATGTGCTCAGAATTCCAGCTTTGGAGTTACATATTCTATAAAGTTGATCTCTTACCTCACAACTTTACTGACCGTGACCAGTTCCTTCTACTTTTTCAATTTTAGAACGTTTATCAACAGACAGAAACCAGCCTCTCCTCCAAAAAAATCCCTTCCTAGAATAGAGAAGAAAACAAAGCAAAACAAACCCTTCTCACTTCATTTCATAGTTTTATTGAGCCTAACATCTCATCACATATTTCCCACTTACTGATCTTCCTGTCAACAGGCTGCATTACTTGTAGCATTTGCTTTCCGTGTACACAGAACTTTGTTGCATTCTTTGACAGTGGGAGGAATAAACAGAAGTAGCCAAACAAGTCAGGAACACAAATCTGGATAGGAAGAAAAAAAGAAAGGAAAAAAATAACCCAAACACTTTGTTACTACCTTAGTACTACCAATTTTTAAATTTAAAATTTAAATATAGTGATTACATATTTTCTCATTCTAAGAATAATCTCTTATTGTTATCTCCTGCAGCTGCACTGAGAAAAAATTATTAATTTTCTAAATTTGATCATATCTTAAAGGTATTTTTTTCATGGCCTTTATCAGCACTGAACTCATATCTATAGCTAGTGGCTAGTATCACATGAGCTACAATTGTCATAAACACTTGCATACTTGCTATGGGGGAGTGGGTTATGCCTTTTCTAATTTTGGTTAATCTTTTTACAATCCAAGTAGAACAGATTGTGCTTCCACCGATTATTGTGAAGCAAAGATTGCTACCAGTTAATTAATACAAAAACTTCTGTGTAAAGTATCACACAGTACAGTGAAATATCAGGACATTCTTTAAAAAAAAGATGCAGCGTAATATTCAGACCTATCTGCAGCCTAACCAAA
This sequence comes from Neopelma chrysocephalum, assembly GCF_003984885.1. Lineage (NCBI taxonomy): Eukaryota > Metazoa > Chordata > Aves > Passeriformes > Pipridae > Neopelma > Neopelma chrysocephalum. The sequence goes on from NW_020897717.1 coordinate 9,008,507, forward strand.
ACAGAGTACATGGCATATAGGAAGGTGAAGTTAGGGAATGAGTGGATGGGCTGGGACACATGCTTGTTAGAAGTGAGCATTTACACATGAACATCAGCAGAAGCAACATCTATCAAAAATGCCCTTGACAGTTCTGAAATATCCATAGGGAGTGGATCTCTGGCAATGGCTCAGAGTGCAGCTCTGAAACCTGGATCATGTCCTTGGTTTTTCAGAACACTAGAAATCTAACACACATGGACCTCATAACAGGCTCCCAAACTATAACACATTTCAAGTTTTAATTAGGTAGACCCCTAAACTGAAGATAAAAGCCACCTTTACTAAAAGGGATGTAATTTAGATGAAAGATAGTGAACTACATATGAACAAGTAAAAACTTTACCTCCAGCATAAGAGAATGTAATGCACTGGCTGAGAATGAAGCTGAGTGGGTATTTTTCTAAAAACTATGTGGAAACCAATGATAGCAAGGTCCTAGTGGTATCCAGCATTTTCACCCTAAAGTTATATAGACATGAGCTTTTGTTTTTCCTCTCTGTTTAACAAACACTCTGGCAGAAATTTTGTGAACTGTTTAGTCTTCCCAAGGAGAATTTTCCTACTGTAGACTGACCCTTTACGTATTTATCCATACCCTCAAATGCAAAATATTACAGATTTCAGTTTTATATTTATGTAGTTTTATCTGCCTCAGATAGGAGAAGAGAGAATATAATCGCTGGAAACATTATACAATACAAACCAAAGAGCCAGATACATCCATATTGATTTGTTTGTTGTTGAGTTGCTAGTTTTTTTAACAGACTACACTTAAGAGGACCATTTGTACTTGTAGAAAAATCCAGTAAAATTGTATTATAATAACAATTTCCATGTGGAAAAATAAATCTTATATGTATCAGAAAAAATTATCTAATGGTTATATTTTTATTGCTTGCAATTCCGTCTGACAGATATTTTCAAAATGGAACCTCTTGTTGATCCTTCCTAAACTACATAACTGGACTGTAGATCATTACATCAGCCAAACAATAGTTACACTAGGA
>NW_020897717.1:9009565-9016424 GCF_003984885.1 Neopelma chrysocephalum
CACACTGACCTCCAAAATCCAGCTTAACTCCACAACACAGGGATTTCTAAGAAACAGTAAATACTTTTCTATAGAAACAACGGTGTGGAAAACAGAAATATAAACTCCTGTAATGCCTCGGGGACTTTTTTGGTCATACATAGTCAGAGTTATTTTCCACTTTATACCCCTTCTCCCCATCCTTAAATCACACGAAGCCAGATAAGAGAAGCTATGGAGAACAAAATTTAGCAGGAGGTTCCAGTATGCTACAGCATAAAATGTTCTGACAGCCCAAGGCCCAAGACATACAAAAAACAAGCTACCACTACAAGTTACTACAACACTCTTTACACTTTTTTTTCCACATGCAGAAATAAATCTTCTTCCTCAAGTGAAGTTCTTAACACTACTTTATTTGGTTCTTTCACATCCCTCAAGATTACTCCTGTAATGACATTGTGTCTTAAATGGATGGGCAGTACGGGGTTACAGTAATTTTACAAAGTTTGTTCATGTTAACATATAACTGATGTTTCCTTTATTCTCCCTTGGTTTTCCTAGTGTTGATTACACACACTGGCTGGATCCTCAACAAACTGTAAGCTGTTTGGGGCAAGGTTACCTCTTTTTCAGGATTAGGCATATAACATAGTAACATACCAGAGCATCTTTTTTTTATTTTATTCTCATATGTTTTAAAGAACATCTTTCTCAATGAAGTGAGCGTTTATTAACTCCAAGGAGAAAATCTTGCACAGTATGTTTTCCTTTTGTAATGTTATTGCACAGAAGGAGACAGAGGAGAAACACATAGGAGAGAGAATAAACATTATTAACTCACAGCAAATGGTCACCTCTTCAAGTACAACAGCAAGGGACAACCTGACAAGAAAGAATAAAGCACAAGTTTAGCACACATTTCACCAAGTGCATGGAATCAAAGTACTTGCTTTGCTTTGCATTAAAAAATGAACAAAACCCCACAACAAACGAACCCACAAAAATGTAAATATCATGCAGGAGAAACAAAATAACATTTCTTACAGAAGTCCAACAGCTGTAAGTATCAATCAGGTGATACCTGCTTTCTGCTGAACAGTCCTATGAAAAGTAGTTTAGATAACTGTATGCAAAAGTAAGATAGGACAAAGCAAAAGCACACTAGCTTACCAAAACAATTATAATGCCTTTTTTTCTTTCTGTAGGAAACAACTGGCTCTAAACAGAAATTATTTGTAAAAAGATGCTACCATTTCAGCCATGTACACAGGCTATTCATACACAGTCTGAGAACATTCACTGACAATAGTGAATGTCAATGTTTTGATTCAAAGGCATACTGCCAGCTATTACCAAAATTTACTTTGAAGAGGGTATGCAAAAATATAAGCGGCTTAAATGATGTCTGTAAAACAACTTTCTGCAATGATCTATTGTCCCAAGTTGCCTACATAAGACAAGATTAAGCCAGTTAAACTCAGGCTTTTCCCACAGTCTGTCATGATAATCAACTGGACACAGAACCCTCTTTAATTTTTGTAAACAGTACAGCTTACTAGATATTTAGATTAACTGCAGAGAAATTAAATAATGATACTGAAAGGGCTGATGAGGAACAACTGTCCCTCCTGTCAAGAAAAATAAAAATAACTTCCTTTTAAAGGAAAAAAAAAAGCACCATATAGTGTCAGTAGAACTCACTGCTATAGAAAGTCACTGAGACAAGAGTCTACAAATATGTGGAACAGATGTTTTCATAACGCAACCAGAGGAATCAAAATTGTTTTATTTTTCTTCAAAAGATAGCAACCTTTATGCTTCAGAGCTTCAGCAAATCTTTAGAAGACCAAGAATAGGCTTCTTGCCAACATAGAATGGAGATTATGGCACCAGCCCCAAAATTAGTTCCTCTGTAGCCTTTGCTGTTCATAACTGTCAGGATCAAAGTACTGGACAAGATGGATGTTAGCACCAACCCATTATGCTCGTTTCTGAATAAGCCTTCCTACAGTGCAGCAAATAATTTATTTCAAAATACTATTTTTAACACAGTGCCAAATCCTAACATTCCCAACTCCATTCAACATATCTACCACCAACACTGTACAAATCAAATTTTGGCAAAGGTTTCAGAAGTGTATGATTTCATCAGCTGGTGGCAGGTATTTAAATAGGAAAAAGGATCTACAACTGCAGAAGGCCTTAGACTTCTAAAAGAATCTACAGCATGACTTTCTGCATCTCCCAAGAATAAGTTACTGACTGTCCTGATGCAGAAGAATTCCATTCAGATCTGGAAAGCAGATAACTCTTGAAACCTGTAACTGGAAGGCAGCCCTATAAAAATAAAGAAAACAAAGAAAAAAATCTCAGTTCTCAAGTGGGGGATATTAACGCCAGCAAGGTAGTTAGCAAATGCTTTATTTGTTGCATTTTACTGGTCAGCTATAGAACAAATTTTTACTAATTTCTGACTTAATAAAAAATTAAAACTAGAATTCAGAAATACTAATAAGTGCTAGCTTGAGACTGAAGGCCTGATTTTCTAGAACTATAGAAAACCCACAACTTCCACCATCTTCTACTCGTTCCAGTAAAATGTGAAGTCTTTGGAAAATTCAAGAATGCTGAATTAAACACAGCAACAACCATCAGTCTGAAAGAAATAATAAATCTCAACCTGTCCACTCTAAGCCTCCCACTTACCACCCAGCAGGCCTAGTTGTGTTTAATATAAAAGAAACACAGTACTTGACAGATGACACCTATATATTTTTCCAGCAGAGGAGCGAACAGACTCCAAGAGGGGTAATTTATCTGAAATTACCTTGATTCCAGTCAAGCTTTTCTTAATGTGTTTATGAAGACAAAGAGCTTACTTTTCTTTATGGAACATTCATACCAAAGGAAATTATAAACCTCACATTAAAGCACAAGTTTCCAAGCTGAATATTGCCAAAGAGGTCATCCCATTTTCTCTGTGTTTCACACAACACACATTATATATTCATAATTTTTCTAAAAAAGCATCACAAATCTGTCTGACCTGTTTCTAAAAATATCTAAAAAGACACTGATTTTAAATGGTGTAAAGTAACATTGCCAATACAAGCAACTGTCAAAATGTTCTTTCCAAAAAAACCTGAAAGCATGAAACTGTCACCATAAGATAAAGAGGCCAAACATGTGATCTGCAATACTTTTCATGAGCTAGAAATTTCATAGGTGAGATGGGCATAACATACAAGAAAGACACTGAGGTGCCAGAGAGCATCCAAAGAGCAGCAAAGCTGGTGAAGGGTCTGGAGCACAAGTCTTATAAGGAGGAGCTGAGGGGAGGAGCTGAGGGGGCTGTGGTTGTTTAGCCTGGAAAGGAGGCTGAGCGGAGAACTCTTTGGTCTCTACAACTACCTGAAAGGAGGTTGTAGCAAGGTGGGGGGTGGTCTCACCTCTCAAGTAACAAGCTATAGGATGAGAGGACACAGCCTAAGTTGCACCAGGGGAGGTTTAGATTGGATGTTTGGAAAACTTTCTCCACAGAAAGAGTTGTAAAGCACTGGATCAGGCCAGCCAGGGAAAAGGTTGAATCACCATCCCTGGAGGTATTTAAAAGATGTGTAGATGTGGCACTTAAAGACATGTTTTGGTGATGGTGGCAGTGCTGGGTTAATGGTTGGACCACATAATTTTAGAAGTCTTTTCCAACCTAAACGATTTTATAGTAATATAAGCATGTAAACCCACACAGTTTTAAGAAGTTATTTTCTTCTGAATAAACTGTCTTTACTTTCCCATGGCTCACCACTCAACAGTTAATACTGTCATTATCCCTCACTGTAAGGTAATAATAATGAATTACAGAAGTCCACAGTCCAACAGCCTGATTTTAAGCAATGAATTCCAAGAACTTGCACTAACAAAGATGGTTGCAAGAGGCATCAAACCTGTGTGGAGCAACCTCAGAAGTCATGTGGGTTTTAAGCTGAGTTAATTCATGGATAGTGAAAGCTGTTTCCTTTTCGAGATTCTGTTTCTACTAAAGCCTTTTAGCAATTTCAGTAGAAGGGAAGAAGCAACTGCTTTGCTTTCCTCGTTTACAAATTCTCCACTCCTTAATTCCCTTCCTTTCTGATGCAATCCACTTTGCACTCCAGGAATCCCTTCCCTCCTGCCCAAACATGACCTTTCCCCCTGAAACTATGACTTGGAAAATAGGTTTTTTAAGAAGAAAGGCATAATCTCCAAGAACAGAAAACTGGTAGGCTCATAAAATGAATCTTCAGACTGGCCCAAGTTGCACATTCTGAATGCAGTGGTTACATTGCTGCTCTCCACAGCTTATGTTTAGAAACACAAATTATGAATAAGGATACACAAAAGGAAGGATACAACAGAAGGAAGGATACAGCATACAATAAGGAGAGATTGTGAGTGCCCCATCTCTGGAAGCGTTCAAAGCCAGGTTGGATGGGGCTCTGAGTAACCTGATCTAGTAAGTGGCATACCTGCCCTTGGCAGGGCAGTTGGAACTAGATGATCTTTAAGGTCTCAATCAACCAAAAGCATGCTACGATTTTATGATTCTGTATGCCAATATTAGTCTAAGCTAATTCCTTATACATAGTTTCTAGAACAAATGCAGGACCAATCTTAAACAACTGCCTGCCTTATCATGTCACATCTAATCCAGAAGCACCCACATACTGAATATGACATAGGAGTTATGGGGGGGGGGAATAAAAAAAATAAAATTAAAAACAGAAGAGAAGGATAACACAAGAATACAAGAGGAGGAGTAGTCCAAAACAAGCCAACATTCAGACAGCATGGGGAAAAAGAATCACTACATGCATCTGCTAATATCTCAGTGCTTGTCTAAGTGAACCCACACTCTCTTAATGCAACCTCTGAAATGCAGTTTTATCAGCAGTCATGCAAATACAGAAACAAAAAGTCAAGTGTTTTAGACAATTCTCCTCCCAACTGCGTTGACAAGGAATCTTTCTTCCTTTCAGGTGGTTACTTTCATGACACTTGTAACAACTTAGCATTCCTGAAAGCTGTAACAGCTTACTAAAATTTTCAGTGGCTGTATCAGTAGTTAAGAACTGTCAGACATGTGCAGTCATAATCCTGCACATATGCCCAAACTTCACACCTGCACAAAACAAAGCTAAAAAGCCTCAAATAGCCAGCTTTAGGAGAACTAAAACAACAAATACCAACTTCCTGCAAGTTTTCTTATTGATTTTGTGTCCAAAAAGTACAAATGTCGGTTCAAGATTTTTCTGTGGCTCTGGCATTTGTGCATGTTTTCTTATGTGAATTCTTTGGTATACATTAAACTGAGAGATTACAAATCCTCAATTGTTGAGGTACTTGCAGGCAGTCAACCACCTTTCCTTTGACCTTCTACTTACTGATCTTTCTTTCCAGTTCTTGGAGAGAGATACTAGCAAGCATAAAAAAGTCACAGCTTTTTTTCTCCCATTTTTCATCGTCATCTGCCAAAAGTTGCCACAAAAACAGTTCTTCAAAGACCACAACATTCCCAAGGCAGGAAGAGTCTGGACAATATTATCCCGACATATTCTAGGAAATACAAGTAAATCAAAGGTTTTTCAAAAGTATATAATTTGATCATAACAGGCTGATTTCAAGATAAGGATCAAGTAATAGCACCCTGCAAACATAGCTAACTACATCATGTTACAAACCTACCATAAAACACTATGAACACTTTGTAGTCACAAGTAGGGACACGAGTAGTCATCTCCCTTTAATGTCACTGTAAGAAAGCAGCTGTACCATTCCAGCTAGCATTCTTCAATCAGCCAACCAACTTGGGGCAGACAGCCGACAGGGCAAAGTTTGGGAAGAATTGCTGAGATGTGACAAAGGGTAATGGATTGTGTCAGCCACTCTTAGTTGGCACATGAGACTTGGCTACAAGATATAGCAATGGTAGCTTTACGTTTATACTTTTTTCCCTACATCAGGAAATCAGACTGACAAGTTATCACTGCATCATTAAAAATACCTTTAACACATAATTAAAGTACAGTCACAACAACATTAAATGCATTCTCATAGAAACAAACCACACTAATGCATCTCCAAATTTAGCAGCAAGACTATTGCCACATTGTAACTCAGTCTCGGCCTGGAGCTCCTCTCAGCCTTTTATTCACCTGATAAAACGCGAATATTATGATATAAACTGGGCGGTGACACGGGAGCGCTTGGTAACACACACGAACTGCATTAAACAGGTGAATAAATAAATATTAGAAGGTAAATAAACAAATATTAGAAAGAATTATTAGAAAAAATTAGAAAGAAAAACCAGCACGGGTTCACACATTGTGCGATTTCATCGATGTGACAGCACCGGTCTTCACCGACGGGGCCCGGCCCCCCGGCCCTGCTCCGCCCCCGAAGTGACCGCCCCCGAAGTGACTGTCCCCGCGGGGGCCGGCCCCCGCCCCCGCCCCCGCCCCCCCCCCCCTCCTCCTCCTCCTCCTCCTCCTTCTCCTCCTCCTCCGCCGCCGCCCCGGGCCCCCCGCTCGCTCCTGTCCCCGCGCGGCCCCTTCCCGGCCCCGGCACCACCGGCGACCGCCAAAATCCGTCCCGCCGGGATCCCTGCGCCGCCGGCGGGAAATAGTCCCCTCTCTCCTCCGGCCCCACTCGCCGGGAGAGCCCCGCGGCGCGGAGGCGCGGCCGAGGTCTGGGAGCGGGAGGAATCCTTCCTTCTTCCTTCGGCTGCGCCGCCGGAGCTCCGCCGGCATCCCCGCCCCCTCAGCGAGATCCGGCCGGGCCGGCGCGGAGGGATTCCCAGCGCCGGGGGAGGGGGGGCGCGGCAGTCGGGGGGAGGAGG
>NW_020897717.1:9016434-9188242 GCF_003984885.1 Neopelma chrysocephalum
GGGGGGGGCGGGGAGGGGGCAACATGGCGGCTACGTATTAACTTCCCCCCCTTGGCAGCCAGCGCTGCCGCCGCTCTCCCCCGCTCCCAGCCCTGGCATGCTGGGCATGATGGAGAAGGGAGCGGAGCTCTTGGGGGGTAAGAGCCGGGCAGCCCCCAACAGCGCCAAGAGCAGCAGCCCCTCCAACGGGCACTACTCGGAGCCGGAGAGCGGCGGCGGCGACAGTGGCGACGAGCACGGTGCGAGCCTGGGGCCGCCCCGCCAGCGGCGGGAGGGGGGGTGGCGGAGGCGGCGGGAGGGGCGGCGAGCCGAGCCGAGCCGCCTCCCCCTTCCCCTTCCCGGAGCCGGGGCTCCGCCGCTCCGTCCGTGCTGCGGCCGAGCCGCGGCCGCGCGTGTGCGGGGCCGGGGGGCGGGAGCGCGCGGCGCGGCCCCGCGGCTGCCCCCGCGGTACTTAGCGATGGGGAGGGAGTGTCTCCCGGGAGCCGCCGCCGTCCCCATTGTTCCGCTGGAATAAACTCCCCCTTCCGCCTCCTCCTGCCCCCTCCTCGGCGGTCGTCGGGGCTTAATCCGCGGCGGCGGCGGACGGGGGGGCGGCGGGGAGGGGAGGTGGCTTATTCCGCACGGCCGCGGCGGGGGCTCCGCCAGCCCGCCCGCCCGCCGCACGGCGGGAGCTGGGACGGCGCCCGGGGACACTCCAGCCCGTAATTTCTCTCCCCCCTTTGCCTTGCAGATGTAGGAATGAGGGTCGGAGCGGAATACCAGGCGCGCATTCCTGACTTCGAGCCCGGTAAATGGCTTTTCGGCTGTAACCTGACATCTCCCGAAGCGGGAGGGGTGGGCTCGGTGCCGGGGCGGGCTCGGCGCTCCCCGGCGGCGGCGGCCGCGGGGTTGTATTTAGGTTGCTTTTGAGCCTTTGTGTCGGCGATCCGGTGCCGGCGGCGGGAGGCTTGGCCGGGGCAGCATCTGCGCTCCGTGCGCCCGGGGGCGGGGGGGCATCGCGGAGTGGGATTCTCACTTCATTATTGGCCTCATTATGTGCATCCGGCGGGAGGCGGTGAAGCAGAAAAAGGTTGGATTTTTTTTTTTCCCCTTCTTAAACCGTAACGCACATAATACATTAACCAGGTGATTTTAAAATATTTGACGAGGGGTGATGGATGTTCTCGGGCAAGGGTGGGAAGTGATGCGCCCTGCCGGAAGCGGAGCAGACCTTGGCTGCGTGCTGGAGGCGCTGGGTGGAAGATGCGCTTGGTGGGAAACTCCTGCTCCTGATTTTGTGTGCTGTAGTAGCCTCGCTAGCCCCGCCGTGGCAGGCTGAGCTGCTCTCCTCCGCCTTCCTCGTCCCCCCAGCCCCGCCCCGAGGAATACTGGGTACGCTCGCATAGCCTGGTACTCGGCTTTAGCAAGTCAATCGCTAGAATGCTGTCTTGCCTTACTACACTGAGCAGGGAGACCGGAGGAACGTTTATCAGTTTTGCTGTAGTGGTCAGATGAAGCCTATCTACTTTCCTGTTCTCCAAATGGGCTCCATTGGTGTGAGATGATTTCTCACCGGAAGAGGATTGCTCACATAGTGCCTCCTAAAGCTGGAGAGAGCCCCTCTTGATGGGCGCAAGCCCCACAGGCCAAAGAAAAGGCCGGGAGAAAGAAAGGGGGAGGGTGGGATTAAATGGATGCATGATCTTGGCATAAGGGAATGCCTTTCCCCTAGGAAGGAGCACGTAGTCTAGGTCTCTTTGTTAATAAGGCTAACTGCTTACACCCTTTATTTTTACATTGCCTACATAAAAATAAACACAAATAAAAATGATTGTTTCTAACCTGCAGCCAGGACTTGTTTTTTCTACAGGCCACTTAAATTAGAAAAACACATAGTGTTTTTCTTTTGATTAAACGAACTCTTCAGCCCTTGTAGGGCAACTGAGGTTTTGTGGTTTCAATTTTGTAAACTGTATATGCAATAGTATCATTAACTGGCATCATTGTAACTGCAGAACTAATTTTATGTTCTCTTATAACCAGATCTTTTAGAGCTCCTAAGTGTTTCTGGGGGATGGAATTCAACTAATGCCCCTTTCCCCAATAACTGGGACTAATATATACTCACTTTATCAATATCCTTAATGATGGAGATGTTTATCTAAGAAGTCCTGAATTAGAGGCATAATGTATAGTATTGTCCTTCTTAATGTGTCTACTTTGATTATTAGGGCAAAAAGGCAGTGACTTTTTTTGGAACACTCAAGTCTTACAAAATATGAAATAAATAAAAAAGTCCAAGTGTAAAAGTACAGCACATACTTACCAAGTTAACGGATTGGTTATCTGAGGAGATCTCAGCAAGATCTCATGCTTTAATCTGATTTTTTTTTTTTTGGGTTGAGTTTATTCTTCTGATGAGTCTTGAGGTATCATTTCTTAGAGACAGAGGTAATGCAAGGCAAATCCTTGCTCTTAGAGCTACATTTAGGTTACTTTTTTGTAGTAAGTGAGGTAATATGCTCCATTGTACTTCTAGGTTGCATATACCAACACAGACACTGATTAACTATGTTTCTTCTTGAAATGGTTTAATACCCTTTTTTGAGGGTTTACCTGATACTTTAGAGTGTGTGTTTATTTGTCATACTCCGAGGGCTGGTTTTTTAAGCCCCTTAAAACAAATAGGTGGGAGAAGGTAATCAATGGTGGATGAAACTAGACATAACTCTAAGACACAGTCAACCCTCTGATAAACACATATAACTGAAATGAGTAGAATAAATACCAATCCTTTGGTCTCACTTTACCTGTGTTGAAAAATACCCATAAGCAATACTTTGCAACAATGTATTGAGGAACAAAATATTCATAATCAAGTTATGATGGTAGTAAATATTTTTTTAAAACTGAGTTTATATAAAAAATACTTTTTTAAGAAAAAGCAGATCAACTGTTTCTCAGTATTTCTTGGAAGAAGTGGATTGTGGTTGGAAGCAGCAATTAGGAGAAGTTAGTTTAAACATACTCTTTCTTAACACTTCCCACACCATACTCTTTTTACATGCAAGCCTTCAGACAGTGCTTAAGGGAAATAGCATTTTTAATTGTCATTAGATTTTACTGCAATTTTGTCACTGCAAAACCAATTTTAATAAGGAAATTTAGGGGGTTTATTTTATCTAATTTACTCGGTTAATACACCATCTCCTGCCCTCAAGATTTATCTTCTGGTTTTCCTATAGTACTTTGTATTCTTAGGGAAAATGTTTCTGCTTGTACTTTCTGACCCACCTATATATATAGCAGGATGTTACAAAGCTAGTATCCTTATGTTGTGGGCTGCTTGCATTCTCTTGGAAAGCATAGTGGAAAATGTACCATGCTGCTGTGTCATCCACATATAAGATAACTGCTAGAGAAGTTTTATTCCACTCGGATTTGGACTTCCCAAAGGTTTTAGTATGAATTTTACTTACTTAATACTGAAATATTTATTTCCCATTTACCCTCTTCTCAGGGATGAGGTTGGGGCTGTCAAGAAGAATATTTTATACCTTTTAATGTCACTTATGGAACCCATGTCTCTGTATGTCCTTATAACTTTTCTCCCTTTAGTCTTCTAAAATGAAAACAAACTTTCTTAAATTGAAATTATATGGTGTGGTGAAGTATATAATGTTTTCCATTTATTTCATGCCATCTGTCTTCATATTCCCTGTTTTGTTGGGTTTTTTTAATTTATTTGTTCATTTACTTATTTCCAATCCTTAGTTTTAGAAATTTGGGGTTTCCTCCGGTTAGTTTCCATGTTTTTGTTCCTAGCTTAGTTCAAAGCTTAGTCTTAAACAGAGGATAGTACATTGTATGCTGGAAACCAGTATACTTTTAAATTTCCATGCTGCCCCATGGTGCCCTTATTATGTCTTGTATGCGTCTGGATTATCATTTTATTCTCAGTCCTTGGAGTCATGCACAGAGCTGCACCATCCGAGTGTACCCAACTTCTAATGTGAAGCTGAAGTTTACAGAGCGTCAGTTTGCTGCTGTAATTTCCCTGTTCTGGAAGCGGCGGAGAGTGCCTATTGGTCATCTTCAGCCAGCTCCATTTCCTAACTGGTATTGGCAGAGAGGTGCAGCAGCTCTCTTAAGAGCTTCTCTTAGGAGACGCCTCTTCCTAAGAGACTTGAATGAGAAGTTTGGGCAGAGGGAGACTTGTTATACTTCAGGTGCAGCTCTTGGCCTTTGTCTTCCTGACTGGCTTACAACTCTACTCTTCTAACACGCTCTGGTTAACACGTTCCTTGGTATTTCCAGCCACTGTCCCTAATAAGAATGGATCTTGCAGATAAAGATCATGTTGCTCTTGAGGTACAACACAGCTTTTTTGGTGGGGGCGAGGAGCATTGCTTAGGCTACAAAGGGCAAAAAGCTGTTCTCATAAAGGTAAGTTATGATCCTGCATACGGAGAGGGAGAAATCCCTGTACTGTAGCTAGGGACATCCTGTGTTGGGGGCAGTTCCTTCGAGCTACCTGTATGCATCCCATTATTCCTTTGTCATCCTTGCTTTCCTTTTGGCAGTGTGAAGGAGCCACCTGAATGGAAACAGTTGTCTGTTTGCTGCTGGGGTAACAGCACTGCTTTGAAAAGGGGTGCTCTGGTGGAAACTGCTTGTTCATCACATGAGGGTGGCACCTCAGTAGGGAAGTGTCACTGCATGCATGATCTCCTGCAGGCACAGTGACTCCGAAACTTTTTTTTCACTTTAGTACTTGAGTATTCAATACCTGATAATATCCACAATATCCATTTTTGAAAGTATCTTAAGTTTAGACATTTCTTGCTCTCAACAAGAAATTCTAATGAGTTCTCTAGTGGTCCTGCTTTCTCCTCATCTCAGAGTGGAGTGCAGGGTAGTGCCCATTTACTTGTGATAAAAAGAGTGTATAAGAGAAATGTTGTGCCTGTAACGTGTTTGCGTTACTCTTCATGAAGTATTACATTCCTGATGACTAAAAATGGCGTGCTTTTTTGTTCTGAAGTGGAATGTTATACTAAGGAGTCTGTTCTTATATACCAAAATCCTTTTGGAGTTTAGTAGTGCTTATGCCTTGAAACTGGTGCTTTATGAATGTATGTACATTTTTGACCTGTTACAGAGTTTATGCTGCATTTAGGTTATGTGTCTTGCACATCTCATTTTTGGAAGACACATGAGTTCTTTTAGTTTTTCTAAGTTCACAGTCGTGATGCGTCTAAAGATTGCAAAGATGATAGATGCAAAACACTGCCAAACTAAAGAGGGAAGAGCAACAGAACATAGTACATAAAGGGAAAGCATTATGGTGTTCTCTTTTCCAAAGCATTGATTTTAGCTTTTTGTTTGCTTCAACAAGATGTAGAGCCTAAATATCAAGCATGTAAGCTTAAAATAGAGTGAAAAGTTATTTGTTTCACTGAAAAAAAGCTTTCTCCAGAAAGGATGCACGGAAAGTTACAGTGAGGGTGAGTACTCAGGGAATTCATACTAACATAAATATAAATGCTCCAATTGTTGAGCAATTTCTTAGCAAGATAAACTTTTGTAAACAAATAGGTTGTGAGGGGATTTAAGTAGTAGCTTCCATTTGTGAAATAGTAATGGAAAGTAGCCATTAATATTTTTCCAGTTTTGGGGAATTTCCTCTACTTTTACAGCATGTTTTCAAAAATCAAATAATCTGTGATTTAGTGCTTCAGTATTTGCATCAGTATTGCTCTATCCTCATAGGTTAGGTAACTTGTACTGCTTCACTTGCTACATTGAGGTGGAGGTGAACCACAAACAAGCTAAACCCAAAAATTACTTTTACACCTAACTGCTTTCTAAAGCTATGCAATTCGGTTGGCTATGAATATCAAAATTGTATGGTTAATAGAATCAAAACTAGAGAGAGAGAGAGAGATGAACGAAATTATTTCTGGTGTAGTTGTTAGTATAGTTCCTCTTTGAAAGAGGGATCAGGGATGGTGACTGTATTCTACTTCCTACCTATTTTTTTATTTGTTTTAAGAAAGCCTAACTTAACACAGTAGGTCCTAATACTCCTATGATAGTGATAAACATTAAAGTACTAATAGACAGTCAAAACTGTTGGAGGACAACTACCTCTAAATTTTGTATCCTTGCCAACTTTAGAGAGGGTAGATTCAGATTAGATATAAGGAAGAAATTCTTCACCATGAGGTGGTGATGCACTGGAACAGGTTGCCCAGTGAAGTTATGGGTGCCTCATCTGTGGAAGTGATCAAGGCCAGGTTGGACGGGGTAAGGTCTTCCTGCCCATGATGAAGGGATTGGAACTAGATAAGATTCTTTCCAACTTTAGCAATGCACTTGAGTGGTTTAATTGTAGTAACAAGGATCTTTTCCAATGTTTATTTATGCTTGAACCTCATAAGAATAATGTTCAAATTCAGCCATTCGATGTCTTAAGATAATGTGGAATTAATGATTGGGGTTTTTTCCTCCCCTTAGTAGCTGGGCTGGACTTCCTAATATGGTTGAATTTTGCTTACTGTCACGTAGTTGTTCTCTAGATCATAATTAGAAATACTGAGACTTACTTGTTTTCTTGCAGGTGCCACAAAATATACTGATAAAGATAATGGAGGGATGCTTGTATGGTCTCCATATCATAATATTCCAGATGCCAAGTGTAAGTCCTTAGCTGCTTAGGGTTTTGAGTGCTTAAGTATAACTAAATTGTTTCTGGTGTGCCTGTTTGCTCTTTTCTTTTGCACAGTGAAATTGCAAATTAGTAAATTAAACACAAAGCTTCTCTCTTTTTTTTTTTTATTTAGAAAACTCCAAGGAAAGGAAAGATCACCTTCTCTTATTTTAGTTAAGTCTTTGTTTCAAATCACACTGCCTATATTGTATTATTATCATCAGTGTCTGTGAAACCTTTAGTTATTAATAAAAAAATAAAATATCTGAACACAAGAACTTGCTGCTCTAAATTTCTAGGAGAAGGAGTTGCAGTGGATATATTCAGAAAACATGTTGTTGCCCATTTAAAGGGGAAATTATTGTTGCTACCATGTAAGGAAAAACTGCACATTTTCTCCCTTCAAAAGTGACCTGAAATACAGGAGTCATCTGACTAAATGTGATCACTTATCTGGTTAATCTAGTTTAAACCTGTCTCCTATGCTAGAACTTCCCAAATGTAATATAGGGGAGTAAACTTGGAGCAGTCCTCAGGACAGTTTCTACCTAATACCAGTAGTTAGAGGTTTGTATCCCTCTACATTTGAGAGAACATACCTTCAACTACTGCAGAACAGTTAGAAATAAAATACTCTAAAACTATGATTATTAAATACTTTGTTTCTTTGACGTACAATTAACTCTTTGCTGCAACACTTCATGGCAAGGACATCTCTTGTCCCTTTGAATAAGGAGAATATAATTATTTTGTTTTCTCCATCATACTTCCTTTCAACTATGTAGTTGCTACATAATTGTGAACTGTAGAAGGTAAATGGGAAGAGTTTGTTTCTTTGAAAAAAAGTAGGACTTAGTCACAAAATGATGGGAAGTGTTCAACTCAAAGCAGGCTCTATTATGGCTAAATATGATTTTAAAAATGTTATTGGTGAATTTGAAGACCTAATTATTAAATTTTTATATTTTCTATTGGAAAATGACTTAATGTCATGGTTAAAATCAATGTTGATCATTGAAAACTATGTTGATATTGAGGATACGCATAATCATTGATATAGGACCTCTTTAATTTTTAGCATGCTTGGGTATATGAACAGTAGAAGTATTTCAATTTAAAACTAACCCAGGAATGGGTTCCAGAAGGGCATAGCCTTTCAATAACCAGTCAGTCTTTGCTTTAAATAAATAAATTGAACCACTGTGGTTTTGTTGTAGTAAAAATGTGAAAGAAAGCAGAATTAGCTTGTGTAAAAGTTTATAAAATGTTGTATTAAATTCAGTGTGTTTATTTATTATTAATTAAGCTATGATTATAGTTAATGTTTTGGGGAATCTGGGCCTATGCAGTGTGTTAAAGCATGAGGAGACTGTTTTCCCATGTTAGATTCTGTGTCATATAGCAGAGCTAAAAGTACTAAAGAATAATTCTGACATTGCTTTGTTACAGTGGATGAATATATAGCAATAGCAAAGGAAAAACATGGATACAACGTGGAACAGGTAAGTGCTATGGAATGAGGATACTCATTTAAAGGATTTTTTAAAATATAAAACTGTAACACAACGCTTTTTGGTTTTTTTCCCATTGGTTACCATTAATTAACGCTGTTTCTCTTCAGGCACGGCAGCAAACACTGCAGTTAAATGGATCTGCATACAGTTGTGGTCTGGATTCTCTGCAAAAGATTGAGCTCTTTGTTTTCATGACATGCTCAGCTTGTAATGTGCACTTTTGAAAGGTTTGGTATGTTTCTTGATACACTGGGCATGTCATGCAATTGTGTGTGTATATTTAGCTAAAGAATTTCTTAGGGAAGCAGCTTACAAATTTAATGTTTAACATTAGAATACAAATATGGTATAATTTTGAACCATTAATTGTGATAGGGATGGTACTGAAAAGGTTTCTTGCATATTTAAAAAAAAGAGAAAGCAATTTTGAGTCATTTTTTCAGAGGCAGGAAAACAGACTCAAACTCTATGTTTGAGTGAACAAACAAGTTCATTTTTCATTTAACAACCTTCAGTCACCATTCCTTAAAAAGTAAGGAAAAAACTTTGCTGATCTGCCCTTAGTTTTATTGCAATTTTCTTCATCAATTAACCAATTTTTGTAAAAGTGAGGTCACCTATTGTGAAAAAATATGTGGTGTGCAAGTGAAACCAAGTTGTATGATCAAGTTTTGGAGGATGGAAGCTCATAATAGCAAAGACTTGCTCATCAAGTGCTGTCTGAAAAAGAGGCTGCCAGTGTTACAATGTTCAGAATACCTGCAGTCTGGTGATGTTCGTTTATGGCTTGACTTTTGTTAGGCAAGAGAGAAAACTGATGGATCCTGAGTCTAAAAGAGATGAATTTTCAAAATAACTTTTGGTACAAAATCTTTATGGACTCTTCACAGTGGAATAGAAATTATCTTTGCAAGAGGTGCTTGTCACTTGCCATTTTAACAAGAAAAGAGATTTGCTATGTCCAGGTTATTGGAAGATGTGGAATCAGGGGTTTAGAAAGACGAATGGTGATCATGTCTGCACTGGATGATTGAAACTCAAGTGGATTACATTTCCCAATTCCCATGCCAGACTTGGCATCAAATCTGTCAATGGTTCTTTGGCAAAAAGCCTAATGAACATAAAATTCTTTTAGAATATCAAGAAATGAAATTATGTAAGAAAGTATATTTAAATTTCCATTCCTTATTAGGTGCACATGACATGGAAGTGGCCGTGCTGTTATTTGTGGATTGGAGAGTTGTAGAAAGACCACTCTCACTTTGAACTTTCAGACTTGCATTTTGGATGATCCTCTGGCTGCTGAAAAGTATTTTTATTTTCTTTTTTGAGTGGGCTAGTAATAAAGGCCTGTAAAGAACTGTGTAGGTGATACATGCTTATCAAGTAAGAAAACAGGTCAGATTTGAGCCTCTCGGCCTAGTTTATGCTACTCTAGAATTACTGCTGCCATGCCAACCCTAAATTGTCTGGCTTTCATACCATTAATAAAGTACAGATGTGCCCACTGTCTCTAAGGAGAATTTTATAACCTACAGTAAATAGCCAGTAAAATTGTAAATATATTTTGAGAAGGAGTTCTGATAGTCAAATTTTATTCTAAATAAATAAATCACCTGTTTTTATTTAGCTTGTCTCAACATTTTAGAAAGTTGACTTAATCCAAAGAGGGACTATTTCTTTTCAAAGGCTCTCGGCATGTTGTTCTGGCATAAACACAATATTG
The DNA here is from genome assembly GCF_003984885.1 of Neopelma chrysocephalum. Lineage (NCBI taxonomy): Eukaryota > Metazoa > Chordata > Aves > Passeriformes > Pipridae > Neopelma > Neopelma chrysocephalum. Next base: position 9,026,366 of record NW_020897717.1, read on the forward strand.
AGAAGTCCCTTGCCGATCTCCCTAACTTCACTCCTTTCCCTGATGAATGGACAGTTGAAGATAAAGTCCTATTTGAACAAGCATTTAGCTTCCATGGAAAGAGCTTTCACAGGATCCAGCAAATGGTAAAGTAATATTTTAATCAGAAGCACTAAATAACTCAGATGCACTAGAACAAACTCTCATCTTGGGCTGAAACTTCATGTTGATTTCTGTGTAAAAGCTTTAGAAAGAACCTTGAATAAGTGATTTAATGTAATTTCATTATGTCTCTTGGACGTACAACTTTTTCACCCTAATGAAAAAGCCTTCCCCCCCTTTTTAAAAATGTACATGAAATACATCCCTCCTTTCCATCTTATCAATGCACTTAAAATATTTTGTTAAAGATAGCTGTAAACAGAGCAGAATTATAATTTTGTGTGGAATTTTAATTTTTAAAAGTGTTAATATGTTAATGAATTCTTCTAGCTTCCAGACAAGACCATTGCAAGCCTTGTAAAATATTACTATTCTTGGAAAAAAACTCGGTCTAGGACAAGTTTGATGGATCGGCAGGCTCGAAAACTAGCTAATAGAAATAATCAAGGTGACAGGTAAGTTATAGGTTCTTAAGTAGCTAACCAGAGACTACAATCTTCCAAAGTAGAGATGGGGAGTAATTTCTGGCCACTATGTTTCAGTATGAACCATATTTTTTAGGTCTGAGCATCTGTTGTGATATCTCTGATTTTACCAAGGGGCTTGGTGCCTGTGCTTTAAGAACTATCACTCCAGTCTGTGTGAGTGGTAATAACAGATTGGAGTGTTTTAATGGATAAGTGTAAAAACAAGGATTTAAAAAACCTTGAAATCTGGGAATGTGGTTTAGAAATAATACTTAGCTTGAGAAGTCTAACCTTATATTACTGTACGGGAGGAGAGTGGGTTTTTTTCTGGGATTTTTTTTTGTTTGGATTTTTTTTGAACTAAGATGGAATTAAAACTGAAAGATCAACCCTTGTAAAGAGATGTAGTGATTAGAATGCCCAAGTATTGTTTTATAACAACTTTATATAAAATCTCCTTTTAGGAGACTTAGAAGTGCTATTGGGCAGAGAGGATTGGAGCTCAGAATAGTTTTGTTGTCGTGCCTAGAAGGGAATAACATTTCCCCTAGTTACTATAAAATTCAAGTTATATTGTGCTTAGTATACTTGAGTATTAACTTGCACTTCTTAAAAGGTGATATAATGTGTTGAATATATAAGTAACATAATCTATGTTTTATATTGGAAAGTATAATTTTATATCTATGGAAAACTGCATAACTGGAGCAAAAGGGTCTTTTTAATAAGTTCCTGAAAATAACTCCTGAAATCTAAAATTCATGTGCTTGTTTAATAACCCTATTTTTGAAAAATTACAGGCTAAAATCAGTTTGCTTCTACTACAGCATTTTGGGGGGTTTGGTAATAACTAGAAATTTTTAGTGTGTTTTTGCATGAATTTATGTGGAAATTTTACTGTTAGAATGACTGGATTGGACTCGACTAAGTTGACTTTTCAACATTTTCTCTTTGAGTTCAGCAGATTTCACTTCCCTCCCCCAGACTGCTAAATTTTGAGCACTTTGGTGAAAAAGTAGTCCCACACTTTCCACACTTTCCCATCATATATTGTGCCCTTTTGCTCTCCACAGACTTCAACAGGGGTTTATTCACCTGGTGCAGTGGTTTGAAAATTGATCAATTAAAACTAATGAGGCAAATTAAAGGTTATTTCTAGGCTTGGTATAGCTGACCATGTAAGTGTTCACACTGGCACAGGTGTCGAATTAAAGAAAACTGACACCAAAATTTTTGGCAGCGGTACCAGCACTGCTTAAAGTAACTTTGAAACTGTAGTTTAGGATTGCTTGTTTATCATAATAATTCCTGAAATTTAATGAAGAAAATATGCTTGTAACAGCTGTCTTTTGAAAACTACAAATAATTTTGACATGTCATGTACTTAGAGTAGGTAATTCTATCTTACCCTGGTACAGATATATATATTGGGGTTTAAAAATTAGATAAAATGACCATTTTTTTTAATAATCTGTCCTTAGTGATGATGACGTAGAAGAAGCTCATCCCATGGATGGAAATGATAGTGATTATGATCCCAAAAAAGAAGCCAAAAAGGAGGTAACAGATTGCTTAATGGTGAATGTTGGTTTGATTTCTGTGAATGTGTTGTTGTGAAGAATGAGTTGTAGTACAGAGGTTTAGTTTGCAACCTGCTGAAATTTCAGGGTCTTTAAGTGATTGAGATCTTGTCAACTTCTTATTGAAACAAAATTTTATCATATATTTTTGTTTTGGGGATGTAAATGCGTCTCTTGTTACCTCCACTGTGTCCTGGGAGATCTTCAAGTTTTATAAAAGGTGTGTGCTCTGGCAACCTGGTAGAACAGTATTTCCCCTGCATCAGTCTTGTTAATATGTTTACAGTTTTACTGGTGGTGAATTATTTGAATGAAAATGTTTTCTTTTCATTTTAAAATTAAATTACATTTCTCTAAGAACAACTCTTGTTGTTTGTTCAAAGCCACAGTGAAGCAACGCATTTCAGCTAATATGTGGCTTTACTGAGAGGCTTTCTACTAATAAATGTAGAGAAAAACATTTTTGTCATCTTAATGAGCGCTTACTGTTAGCTTTACAGATAAATGCCTTGTTCAGGATATGTTCAGGTTTGGGGGATTTTTTGGGTTCTTTTTGAAAACATTAGGGTATTTATGAACAAGACTTAAAGAACACATTAAAGTGTGTAAACATTTGATCGTTTCCTTGATCAACTTGAAACACTTTTCCTAAATGTGACAGTTCATGCTTCTTGAGAATGAGAGGAGAAGTAGTGCAAAACTTTAACACTCCCAGAAAGTGGTATCTAGGATTATTAATAAAACATTGCAGTTCTAACAAAAATGATATCGAGTAAGAGACTGATAGGTTTAGATTCTGTTCTGAGCTTTGCAGTGACCTTCAATGTCCCGCTTTATCTATCTGCCTTAGGGAGGTAAAAAAAAGGACAATTACAATTACCACTTTCTGTAAAAGAGTTAGAGATTATTTTTTTAATATGTGGGGGTATGTTTCTTTAGAACTTGAAATGTCACAAGGTCTAACAGTGAACCTTTTTACATTTCGTTCTGCTATTGTAACAATGTTCTTGCAATCTAATGATTGGAGTTGCTGCCCAAGCCATGTCTAAATAAGGGCTATTTTGCTCAATTTACCTCGTTACTGTTTGAATCACTACATGCAGTCCAGAACGATACCGTGTTGATAGGCTTCTAGGAACAGGACAAATAGGTTTGTAGTTTCTGAGGAGCTGTTTGCATTTACATAAGATAACTTTGTGATCTGGTATTTCTGGTAAGATTTGCGTACTTTCACTTCCTGAGCAAAATATAAACTGAGTAGGCTGCCTGAACATACAAGAGCAATGGAAACTTTGTTACCAGAGAAAACTAAAATAAGCTAAACTCTCTAGCTTGGCAAGTCAAAATCTTGAGAGAATATTTTCACTTAAAATCCAGATTGAACAGACAGGGAACTGCAATTTCATACTGAAAGAGCAATGCAGAACCAGAAAAACAAATGGTATAAACGAGGCAGAAGTAAACTTAACCTTGGGACTTTTAGATGTCAAAGATGTAAGGCTCTATATCAATTTTCCAAGAAAGTGCACATATCTTATGTGCTTTTAAGATGGCCTCTGTGAAGTCTGTGGACTGGATTAAGATGTTACATTAGCTGGGAAGAGAACATGGCAGAAGGTCAAGTGTAGTAGAACAAAATACTGTTTGCTGATCTGTACTAACACTACAGAATGTAATAATGGCTGCTGCACTTTGTTTTCTGTTTGCTGTGATCAGATGACCACCTCCTCTTAACCTGCACGGATGCCAGCAGGGAGGAGCAGTAGGGAGCTGTTTGAAGTAGCTAAAAATCCCATCTCTGTTCTGGTACTAAGCATTGCTTTGAATTGGAAAATCCTTGCAGAGAAAGTAATTTTTGTAATTTTTGTCTCTGTTCCTGGTCTATAGGAAACCTAATCGGTTGCTCTAAAGGAGTCACATACATGCAGACTAGCTCTTGTGTATCAATGCTCATTGAAGATAAGACTGAAATGTTTAGGTGTCCAAACATGTCAAAACAGTAGTTACAGAGACTTTATCTCTTCTTTGCTATCCCTTTCGTCTTCAAAAAGGCAGACAACAAAGGCTTAAGTTTTCTAAATTACAGGGATTTTTATAGTAACTGCAAAAGTACGTCCATCCTCTCTCTTCCAAATCTCAAATCATCTCACCCTCTTCCCAAAGAAAACAGCATAATCTCTTTCTGTAGAGTGCTTACAGCAGGTGGAGGTGTTATTTTACAGTCCTGCCTGTCCTGGTTGACTTTGTCATTCTTCCCACTTAATCTTTACCTAAACTCTTCCTATCTGACCACAAATAAATGTGTAATGTCACTGATTACTTGTTTTAAACACAAGATAGATAGATATTGTTTACCTTCTCTGCACATAAGAGATTCTAAATTTATGCCCTCTTTCAGAGTATACAGACTGGGATTTCTGTAACATTTATTGTATTTGCAGCCATGTTTAAAAAAAAAGTTTTGAAAACTGACCTTGCTTAGACTAATGCAGACTTATCCAGTAGATGACTGATATGCTCCATCAACTCATCTGCAAGGCTTATTTGGATACTACATGCAGAGGAGGATGTTAGCTTAGGTTTTCTTTGTCATATATTTGACATTACAATGCTACATGGTACTTTATAAAGTTGTATACAAGATACTGTTATTCTTTAATGATTTATTTCTTGTAAATTAAAGGGCAATAATGAGCAGCCTGTTCAGACCAGCAAAATAGGTCTGGGTAGAAGAGAGTATCAGAGCTTGCAGCATCGCCACCATTCTCAGCGTTCCAAATGCCGTCCACCAAAAGGCATGTACCTGACCCAGGAAGATGTGATAGCTGTTTCCTGTAGTCCCAATGCAGCCAACACAATTCTTAGACAGCTGGATATGGAACTAATCTCGTTAAAGCGACAGGTACCATGGGTTATTGGTCTTGGTTTTTTTTTCATCTCAGATTGTTCTGATTGTAATGGTTTTGAAGATTATCTGTGAAGATTCTGAAGCTTCTTTAATGTGAGTCTTCCTCATTTTATTCCACAGTTTTCACCAGAAATGCTGGACACTAGCTGTTCTTTGGTTTTATTTTTTACGTTCATTTGCTCTTTTGGATAAAATGAAGCAAGATGACTTCTTGTTTTAATTAAAAAAAAAAAAGGGTGGGTGGAAGTGTGGCATAAAAACAGTGCTACAGATTTGGGGACAGGAAAAAATCTAAAGTCATATTTGGTTTGATTTTTTTTTTTAGCTTTGTTAAAAGTATTCGTGTGACAAATGAGAATAAGGCCAATGACACAGAGGAAGTTACATTTGTTATGCTTTAGATTGTAACTGTTTTTCTGGATGTCCTTCCCCACATACCATGAAAATATGGGAGGTGTATAGAAATCATGGGCCTAGTTACTTGTCTGTTTGAATTGATAAGTTTTCTACTTCTTATTAAATTTAGAAAAGCTTTGTAGTCTTCACCTTTAAGAGGACAATTGCCTGTGTCCTTTGCATGAAGAAGTTAAAATTTGGCACTTAAAGCTGAAATGTGGAATCTGTTCAGGTTCTAAGGGTACAGCAGTATGTGCATGCTTGTTTTCTAGGGGCGATGGGGCTACAAAGTTAAGGCTTATCTCCTGGAATTTTTGCCTCCCTTTAGAGCTGCCATGTTGCAAAATCCTGGAGTGAATAAAGGGTTTCATGGGGGTTTTGCTCCCTTATATTCTTTTACAGGAGAAATATGCTTCTTTCTGTCGCAGCAGGACTCTGGGGCTAAATAGCATAGGTGGGTTTCACTCTTTAGCCTAAGTGTAGGTGAGTTACAGCCTTGAGGTTGTGTTTCTCTTTTTTTTTCTTGCAGTGATCTCAGAGATGCAGCCTTTGGAATCTCCCACTGAGTTGTCTACTTTTGTGTCCATACTTAAGAACACTTGTAATAGCTGTGCACCATAGTATGCAAAACTATTTTCTTACCTATGTTACCTTGTGTGCATCACTGTCAGATTTAAGTGGTTCATAGATATGTCTATACACAGTTTGGAAGCTCTGTCCTTTTTATAGACTAAGAAATATTTAAAATAATTTCAAGAGTCACCTTTAAAGAAAATCAGAATGGTCTAAGGTCAATAAAAAAAGTCTGTCAGAAGGAGTTAACTGGAAACGTGAATATTATTTTTTTTTGAGAAGGAAGAAATTAATAAGTTAATGTGTGCAGTACATCTCACATTTATAAGAATTAAGTTGTGTCTAGAGTATTCTGCGTTCTTCAGGAGCATATACATCATTATCAAAACTTGCTTGTTGTGTCCAACTTCTAATATTCTTGCAGACAAACTGTTGTTTTGAAAGACTGGCTTAAATATTTTTTCTCCATAGTAAACTGTGCTGTGGCTTTTTTTTTTTAAACAGTTAAAAGTAGTGAAGCCTTAAACCATAATATTTCTCTTTCTAACTTAGGAGGTACACTTGTGGCAATCCTAGTGAAGATATATGTGTAAAGTGACCAACTTTCTTTGTGGAGCTGATTAACTTTGTTGTTTTTGACCAAGGTTCAAAATGCTAAGCAAGTAAACAGTGCACTTAAACAGAAAATGGAAGGCGGGATTGAAGAATTCAAACCTCCTGAGGTAAATCAGAATAAATATTAAAACTTGTGGCCTTGCACTTACGTTAATGGGAAGCTGCAGAAATGTGTTTTGCTGCAGTGCAGTGTTTGCATTTCAGCAGCAGCTCAAACAGGATCCATAGAATTACGTGTAGGGGTGAGTCTGGCTCCTTTACAAGAAATCAGTTGTAGGCTTTTTTATGGCAACTGGCTGAATAACAAAGCAGAAAAAACTGAAATGTCATGTCTGTTCATAATAAGAGGGAGCTGAAATTGAGTCCTGATACACGGGGGGTTTTTTCGGATTAAAAATAGGGAGTGTAGATTGCCAGCAATAAATTCTGTGTTCTGTGGGAAAACATGACTATATATACGTTTGGGCATCTGAAGTGAATGATTTATTGCTACTGAAGTTCTCTCTTGGCTGTTTTTAAAGACTTGGATATGAAACATGAATGCAAAACATTCTAGTCACCAAGTCCTAATAGTTTAGATAAATGTAACTATAAATTCAAATTCTGTCTGCATAAAGATCATTAGCTTGTGCATAAGTTATGGTATAGCTGATACTAACAACTGTAATAAAACAGAGGAAAAAGTACTGGTATAGTTTTAAACTCAAATTCTTAAATACTACTACCTCTTCATGAAAACAATCTTAAACTATAAATTTATGGTTTATAAGCGAGAGACTTTTACCTACTTTGCAAAATGTAGTGCAAGTAAAATATATTGCTCAGATATTTTGCAGCTGTTGAAACAATTTAATGATCTTTGTGCCGTTTTTCTAATTTTAATAGTCTAATCAGAAAATCAATGCCCGTTGGACCACAGAAGAGCAGCTTCTTGCAGTACAAGGTATGTTAATAGTAGCAGCAAGTTGAAATCTGATTCAAAGGATTTGCAGAGGTACTCAGGCTTATGTTTGTATTTCCCTCTAATGAAAAGCTAAACTTTATCTGGTCACTGGGAAAGTAGTAAAACTAGGGAGAATATTTAGGGCATTCACTCAAGCAACATGGCACTAGTCTTTCTGTTAACCCATATTAAATCCCAAAGAGAAAAACTAAGCAGGGTTTAACAACTGTATTAGTACCAAAAAATCCCTTCTAAAAAGTCATCTTCTAAATCACCTTATGTGACTTTCTCTAAAGTGGAAGACTGAAGTAATTGTTGAAGTAATAACATTTGAAACAAACATTTAAGACATTTCCATATTCTTAAAGTAGGAAAAAACAGAAGTAAATCTGCTTTACAGTTGCTCTCTCTGTTGATGAGGGAATAAAAGAGCAGATATCTTTATATAGCCACAGTAGAGGCCTTTTAAGAGTCTGGAGCTGGATATGGATACTTGACTAAGTCTTATTGGAAAAAAAACCATTTTCTAGTAGGCTATTCATACAGCTAAATTGCATTTATTTCATTTATATGAAGGAAAACTGACTCCTGTCTTGCTTTACCATGCACTGCCCAATCAAGGAACATGTAAGGGAAATACCTGGAGATTCTGTCTTGAAGACACTATATATTGACTCACTTCTATGAATCATCTTTTATAAAGATGATATATCTGCTTTATTTCTCTGTATTCTCTACCTCTAAAATGAAAAACTGAATTTTAGTGTAAAATATTCAGTGGATCAGGGTATCAGTGAAAAGCTGTCAGTGTGCCATACCTGGTAGTTATTAGTCAGATAACTGAACCTAAAGATAGGTTTATTTTGAGGTGTGAATGGAAATGTGGAAGAGCATGGTGTGTCTGAAGTCATGCCTTTCAACTTACATGCTTCAGGCTTGGATTTGCATCCTCAAACCATTCTCTGTCCCAAGTTCATCCTCTCAGTATTGCTAAATAGATCATAATTTTGTTCCCAAATGCAACTGAAGGAGATACCTGTCTATGATAATCTAGTAAATAGAATGCTTGCTGGGGAAGTGGGGGAAATCCAGGGTCATTGTGTCTGCCTTAGCATGAAAGGTTTAAAGCCATCTTGGATTTTCATAGTTTAGTTACCAGAGTTCTCACTAAGCGTCAGTTTGGGAAGTTGTAAGAATACATTCAGCTTTTGTTAAGTTATGGCACTGACAAGATAAATAATAAAACTGGAGGATGGGCAAAAGAGAGCAAGGGTTGGTGGTGACTCCTTGGAGAGTTTTAGTCTTCTGGTTTCTTCCCTAGGGGATGTTTTGTGTTTTATAAAGCTAGTCAGCTGCAGTACTTAAGAGTAGGGTGAGAAATCAGCCTTTGTGGAAGAAATCTGTTTTCATTGAATTTACATGTGTTTCTTATATGTATTGTTTCCTTAATAGTCCCTTTTCTTTGTCACTGTCTAAAATGGAAATGGGACAGAACCTTAATGTCAGAAACAAAGTATTCTTATTATTCCTCCATTACCTACTGCCCTCTAGTAGTCTCTCCCTCCTGGAATGAAGAGTGCTGTAGGTATTAACCTCTCTCCCTCAAGCTAAAGGACCCTGATCTCTTGCTTCATAATAATTGCTTGTTTTTAGAAGAAGGTAGCCATGGTTGCTGTACTAAAAGCTACCATAATGTGTTAGGCTTGAACTTGGAAGTTGACTTGAGCATGGGGACACTTAGTTTGTACATTTAAAATAGATTTATTTCATCAAATGTATTGATACATTTTGGCATATGTTTTTAATAATTTTAGAAAGATCATAAGCATTATGCAGGTAGGTGGCACTTCTGTGATTTGTTCACTTGAATTCGGGCATTAAATCCAACCATGGAAATCATAAAAATAATCTGTAGTAATATAATTTTCATACTGTTTTTCCTAAATATGAAAAAACTCTTCTTATCTGTGGGCTAATCTTAAGACATTGCCAGTAACTGAAGAGGGGGTAATGAAAAAACCATCTTCAAGCAGAGCTGTGTGTCATCTTAAAAGCAGCAGGGGTGCCTACAGTGGGGTTGTGGACTCAGACTTACGATCTCTGAACTGATAAATTATACTGCAAATATATCAGGTAGCAGTTCAGCCTTGTCTGAATAGTTATTGAATGTAATGGGCTAGTTCATCAGATAGTGTTCTTAAGTTACAAACTTCATGTATAGAAACGTACGAGCATGATCATATTTTCAAACTAAGATCTTGACCATACAAAAATGCAATTACAAAAATGTTTTAACTCTTGTTCAAGACAACAAAATTGGAATTGAAAAGCAGTGCATGACTATCATGGCATTGCAGTGGAAAACAGGTGGGACAACTGGGATCTAACTCTGTGTAAGATTGCTGGGAGCACTGTAATTCCCATCACAGTGAAACTGCAGCTGTCATGACCCAGAGGTTGCCGTTAACTATTCCTGCCTCATTGTAGTGCTGTATTGTATTGCTTGGGACCCAGACTAATATTCTGTATGCCTCTTGGTGTTTGCTGTGCTGTACAACATTAAGCAGTTTAGACAGCATCAAACTTAGATTTATGAGTTTCTCTGAGTTAGACATTCAAGGTGAAACACTGTAATCAAGCAAGAGTGTTCACATGTTCCAGTGCACCTTTGCAGCTGGGTGAACTTTTGAAGAGCTTGAAGGATTCCCATGATCAGGACTACTTTCAAATGAGCTGGGAGAAAAACATTCATACATGTGAAGTGACTATGCGTTTTTGAACTTCACTTTCAGCAACCAAATAAAATTGTTTTTATTGAATAATGGATTAAACACTGGAGAAATAATTTGGATGGTGTTTAGCCCTGAATTTGCATAAGGATGCACAAGTAATGTGCACCAGTTTGACAGGGATGATGGGCTGGCATCAAGTCTTAGATATGCCAACACCTTATACTTAAAACTTTCACAAACATGCAATGAATTTCCTCTATTTCTGATGCAGCTTGAAAGGATTTTACTACATCATTGTGTGGAAGTCATTGTGGTAATGCTAGAGCAGTAGTAAATAACACTGAAAAGAATCCAAAATAAGTAGTACTGCGTGTAGCTAAACTAAGGAAATTTTATTTTCCTTAGGTTTTTTCTCAGTGAAGGCAAGATACCTTGTTTTCAAGCTATTTGCTCAGAAATAGGCTTTAAGACCTTATTTTTGACAACTTTAGTTAAGTTAGCCAAGAGGCTCAGTTGTTTTGCAGATTAAGGAAGAAGTATAGACAGCATAGTAACAGAAAAGGCTGAAATCACTGAAAGTTTGAATTAGGTTTGAAATAGAAATGTGCTTTGTTCTGCTGGGCACTTTGTTCACTTGATTAACTGTACAGGATGTTAGATATGTTGTAATGAACATTTAATGCTCATTATAAATTAGTAAGGGTAGTCATGGTAGGTCAGTCAAAGAATATTAAAACACTGGAGGGACTGTTCCCTGGGTGCACACAGCTTTTAGGGAGTATAGCTGATACTTTGCACAACTGATAAAGCACAGAGCCAAATCTGTCTTTGCTTTGCCTCGATACATGCCCTCCCACGTGGTTCTGACATCTTTACAAGGTTCTTGCAATCAGGATGGTTGTATTCTTTTATATACCCCAGAAAATATCTTAAATAATGTAGCTGGGCTCTTGACAGTTGAAACATCAGCTTCAGTACAGAAATCATTACTATCCTGGAGCTGAACTTCTCTTTTAAATTGCAGTGAGTGTGCATTAGCACATCAGAAATGCCTAATAATGAGGACAGTAGAAAAGAGCAGAACAAGCTGAAGGTCACACTCTTCACAATTAAGTTGAAAAGGAACATTGCTTTCAGATTTGAAACAATTCTCACTTTCTGAATCCTTTGCTTCACTTTCTGAAGTAAGGCATGAAATCAGGCATAAATTTCTCTTCCTGTAATGAGACAGAGTGCCTGTCCTCTAAGCACTGTAATATGTTCTGAATGAGTTTAGTTATCAGGAGCTTCACAGGAAAAGTCAAATTGTAATTCACTCATGTGTAGCTGAGAGAAAAAAAAATGAGTCTTCTGTTTACTCACTCTGGAATAAAACTATTTTATTTCTTTTAGTCTCCAAACTTTTGGACATTTGTAATTAAAAATATACTTTGTGCAGCTAAAAACTATGTTCTAGGATGGGGGAGAGTCTGAGGATTTTTTTTCTCTTAAGCAGGAGAGAGGAGGAACTAGACCCATACTTTAAATATAACAAAATCAATACACTTTGTATTATAATTTCAATTTTGAGTTTAAAATTATGGAATGTTTTACTCAAGGGTTTTTGTGTTATATGCAAATATAGCTTTAGAACTTTTTTTAAAGTACGTGTTAGGATTTTCTTGTGAAGCGCTTGTAAACAAAAGTGACTACTGCTGTCAATACAAAAATGAATGAAAAGAACAACACGAAGATCTCCTATCATGCTGCTGCTCGCTGGGGGATTTGATCCTGGAGGCTTGTCTGGGCCATCTTATAAACAGACACCAGCAGCTTATATATATTTACATTCTCCAAGGTGATTGTCCCAAACCCCCAGATTTTTCTACCCAGTTCAAACAGTGAATGAAAGCTTCAAAAAGACTTTATCAGGTCAATTCTTGCCAGTTGCTCTGCATACCCTCACAAGAGAGCATGTCATAAGTGCAAGAATGAGCAGTGTATTGGGACATAACTGTGCCCCCCTTTCTGCCCTGTGCTTCGTCCAGTAGCTGCTGCCCTGTGCCACTCCTTCTGCTCTGGTTGTGGGAAAAGAAACATCTGTGTGCAGCTCACCTGTAGAAGATATCAATGTTTGTCACTTGACACTTCTAGTGTTACACCCTGTTTACAGCTATACACACATGCTTGGTCCCCCTTCCTCTCATTTTGAGCTTGTCTTGGGCTTCTGCCCTTACTTGCGAGCACATTGAAGGACTTACTTTATTTGTCCGATGCCAGATCTCTGTGGTTTTAGGCTGAGAGGCTTGGTGAGTAAGCCAGGATCTCTTAAGAAAAAATGGGTAATGAATGACCTTTTAACCAAGTTCTTGATTTGTATGTTGATAGCTATGCAATTAAAAATTACTATGTTTTAATGGAAATTGAGGCCCTTCTTCTAATTGAGAATTCCTCCTAATTAGTGAGTCCTTGGTTTGCAGGTCCCATAGGTTCTCTCTATAAATACATCACACGTAGCTGTGTCTGACTGATTCTTCACAGCTATGTTATTTACTTTGCCTTCCAGGTGTCCGAAAATATGGTAAAGATTTTCAAGCTATTGCAGATGTAATTGGCAACAAGACTGTTGGCCAAGTGAAGAACTTCTTTGTAAACTACAGGCGTCGGTTTAACTTAGAGGAGGTATTGCAGGAATGGGAAGCGGAACAAGGAACCCTGGCTTCTAATGGTGATGCTTCTGCTTTAGGGGAGGACACAAAAAATACTTCTAATGTGCCATCAGGAAAGAGCACTGATGAAGAAGATGAGGTGTGTTTTGTGTACCAGAAATAAGTAAGCATGGGTTGAGGAACAGCATTTTATTTAGTGATAAAATGTAAGGTTAACTGGTGTGGAGTGGCAAACCACATTCTAAAGAATGATGATGAGCTTGCTTAGAACTTCAGCCAATGTCGTTAACCAGCTGGGAGCAGGACTGCACCTTTGATAGTGACAATCACATTACTGTTTTATTGTTAAAATACAGTTCTTGTTCTAGAAGAAGACTTGCTTCATTAATATTTTTAGTTCTGCTGTCTATAATGTTTTGGTTGGTGATTTCTTTTCAGTAACTTCTCAGTTCTTTGGTTTTATTTTTTTAAATGCTGTTTCCTGTGTAGTGGACAGTGGCAGCCCAACTACGTCACGTTCTGGCTGGGATGGCTGTTCATGCAGTCTTGTCTTTGTCCTTTGTGCAGGCACAAAGCACTCCGGCCACTCAGTGTTTAGGCCCTTCACCTCCAGCGCAGGCATCTGCTCCAGCACCTGCCGCTCCCATGGCAACTTTAAATCAACCGCCCCCGTTACTTCGTCCAGCACTTCCTGCTGCTCCTGCTCTCCATCGTCAGCCTCCACCACTTCAACAGCAGGCACGATTTATTCAGCCACGGCCGACTCTAAATCAGCCTCCCCCACCACTCATCCGCCCAGCTAATTCCATGCCTCCTCGTCTAAACCCAAGGCCAGTGTTAACCACGGTTAGTGGCCAGCAGCCACCCTCGCTTATTGGAATTCAGACAGAATCTCAGTCTACTCTGCACTGAAGAAATAAAGCAGAATTATGCTAACTCCCACATCTGAAAAATTGTATCAGTGTACTTTTTTTTTCCAAATAATGAAGGGGAGAAAAGAGCAAGCCTTCACAGGTATCAGACCAGTTTCCCAGAGGAGCAAGCTAATAACTAGAAACGGAACAACGTGAATGACCACCTGTATAAAAATATTTTTATGCCGAAGACTTGTACAGCAGAACAATGCCTACAATGCAGCCCTCCTCTATACGAATAACTGTTGAAGGAAGCTAACTTCTTAAATGAATAAATGTTCAACACACCAAGATTTTGTTTAGCTGATTTTTACTCTATTTATTTTATTACAGTTCTTTATAGTCAAGCATCTAACTACAAGAAAGTAGTCTGGCAAATCTAGGAATAGATAATATTGTAGGAGACTTTAATATAGTGTTGGGTTTTTTTGTGTGTGTGAATTTTTTGCCCTTTTTTTTTTTTTTTTACCTTTTAGTGAATGAAAATAACAGTTTTAGGTTCAGAATTTTTGGCCCTGTTTAGGTAACGGTAGAAGCATTTCACACACTTGTATTATGTAGTTGTTTCTTCTCTTCATGTTTTTCCCAGAACACTCTTTCTTATTTAAAAAGGTAGTGGCTCATTAAATACTCCTCTTTCAGAGTATTCTGAAGACTCAATGAGCTATTGTACCAAACTTATTAAATCTCATGTGTGTTCTACTCATAGAATTTAACTGAAAACAGGAGTCCAGTTTCCTGCTGCAATTGCTCTTGTGGGCTAGGCAGGGTAGAGAGGCAGCAGCTTCCACCACCCAGGGGGTTGACAGGAGAGGAATCATCTAGCAAGAACCATTAATTTAATTTGTTATTCCACTAATTCTTCTAATGTAAGTACAGTAAAATTTCATTCCTCTGAGAATGACAGTCTGCAGTTCGTGTATGTTAAATCATTAATGTCTTGCCTAAGAATTAATGAGGGAAGTATAGACACTGGTGGTGCTGGTAGAAAATCATGATAGTAGTTACCTCCTGCCAACCCAGTCTTACTGTTAAGTGATTATCTCTGATTCCTGATATATTTCTCAGCAAAAAAAGCTGAGTTGAGAGTATGGAGGAGGGGTGAGGTGTTTGTTTTATTTTATTGACTCAGTAAAACCTGCATTTGGGTGTTAATTAGTGCTTCCAAATTTTAGGTGTTTGAAAGAAACTCATTTCACTGCATTCTTGTCTGAAGTCTTGATTGATGCCCAGCAGTGTTTGGGGGGCGGTGGGGGTGTTAATTTTATTTTTTTTGTAAAAGTAGATGCCTCTACCTTCCAAGCAAACCAGGCTCCAAACTTGAGTAGCACTGTTTGAAACTTTTTGATCTGAATTAAGCTGTTGAAAAATAAGGCATTCTTGACTATGTGATAACATCTATGTTGACTGTCATACTATTTAGAAAATTATTTTTGCTTATAGCTGAAATGGTGTTTGAAAATTCTTTTTGTTATTAACTAGATTTGGTCTTGACTAAAATGAGACTTTACTTGAAAATGGATTGTGCTCTCCCTATGCTTTTTCACAGACAAATTGGATGGACTAATGATCAGTTTAGCAGCTGGGTAAGGTCTTTTTTTATGTGCAAAAGGAAGTTCTTATACTATCAGATCCTATTTAATTTGAAAATCTAGTATTAAGATTTGATAGTTGTAGCCTGAATTGCAGTTAGTGTTGACCTTTATGTTTTAGTTCTTCATTTAAAAATATTTTCAGATGAAACTTGAGAGATTTTTCTTTCTGAACAGCTTTCACTGGTGTGCTGAGGTGTTGTACAAATACAAATCTTACAAATTTTCTTTTGCATCAGAGTAGATGCTTAGCCACTACATGTGCATCAGATGACCTTCTGTCTAAGGAAAGCAGCATTATAAAACAAGCATCAAGGAATTCATGGCCACGGAAATTTGTGTTCTGGGAGTCATAAGTCTTAAGTGTCCCCTACACACAAATCTGGCTCCTCTCTGGTCTTTAAAACCAATACAAAACTAAGCTGGCACATTTTGACATCCTAAGTATCTCAGTTTAATTGTTAACAGTGATAAGATTCATCTTCAGGATTTGTTTCTTTTCTATTTTGTTTTTATCATTGAGTCTCCCAGGTGTGTGTATTGTACCTTTGCTAATTTTTGTCTTGTCTCTTGTCGATAGACTTCAGTATGCAGAATGTTGGGTGTTACAGTACAGTTGGCCACCACCAACTGCTATAAAACTGTTCAGTACATTGTAATTCCGTTTAATCTTGTTTAAATATTCTATAACTGGGCAAAGGTGCTGTATTTGAAGGGGGGAGGGAGGGTCAGAGATAGGTAGGGTAGTATTTCTTAATTTGCATACACTGTAGCACACAGTAGGGAACTCCTAGCATTTGTAGTACTAAATAAGTATGTACATAGCAAAATGTCTTTATTGTGTGCTTTGCAGAATATGTGCATACAGTTTGCACGTCCTGTTTTGGGGGGTAGGGTTTGTTTTAAGCAGTGTTTGCCTGGAGAGTGATATGCTTGCTGCTTAATCAAAGGATTAAAGTTTCAAAGAAATCTGTGTCTTCTATTTTTATGTACCTTGTAATGGTCTAATATGTTAGGGCCCTTATACTGTGATTCTCTTCTAAATTCATTTATATTTTTTTAAGAATTAGAAATAAAATTATACAATGGTGTTGATTTCAGTGGGAAATTTCTTTTGCCATATCTAGTCTCCTGTTTTGTAATGTAGTAATGAACTCTGACTTCAAGGTTGGCTTAATTTTGTCACTTTAAAAAATGTAAAATGTTTGCACACTAAAGTTTGGCAGAGAACGTGTATTCTACATTGTTCAAAGCTAATGTAACTACAGCTTTTTGTACAGTTTATTTTAGTTAATAAAGCAAAACGGTACTAAAAAAATGACATTTTACAAATGCAAGGCATAATCTGAAAGACATGTATTCTAGGAACAACACTTGCAAAATATGGATGTACAAGAGCTATCAGATTTAATTGTTGCACTTTAAATCAGAATGGGTACGAAGTTGAGCAGATATTTCTGCATTTAATAAAACAATCACTAAACATTGCACATCATAGTAAAGCAGTTTAATTTGTTGATCGTGAGCAAAAGGAATTAGTTACTTTTGTCCTTAGGTTTTTGTTCATCCTTATATCGTTGGGATTTTTCTTTGTTCTGGAAACCTCACAATTCATAGAGAACAAAACAAAAACCAGTATCTTATATGTGTGGGAGTTTGTGTATGGATAGAGTAGAATTGCAGAGTTTAGGCTGAAGGTTACTAGAACTGTGTTATGCCTCTATAGCAAAAGAAAGGAATAGATTGAATGTACAGCTGGTGCCAGACAGAAGTGTGTTGTCAGACAAAAGCAAAGCCAAACATGAAATTGTTTGCTTAGAGATGTGTTTCAAAATGCAAAGGAAGTTGTAGAGAAGTCAGCCACTGTCACAGCTCCAATGGAGAATGGTGCACTGTAAATGGTGCTGAAACAGCTGCATAGTCTTGTTAAATGGGTTGAACCTCCAGCTTTTCCTGAGGCTGAAGTAGCTAAATCTCAGAGTTTGCCTTTCTCAGAGCAAGTGAAAAGTGGGCATTGTTGCGATAGACATCTG
The DNA here is from genome assembly GCF_003984885.1 of Neopelma chrysocephalum. NCBI lineage: Eukaryota > Metazoa > Chordata > Aves > Passeriformes > Pipridae > Neopelma > Neopelma chrysocephalum. The sequence continues at coordinate 9,043,908 of NW_020897717.1, forward strand.
CTTTAAGATCTTAGGTGCTTGTATGTGAGATAAAGACAAACATAAACTCCAGCACCACTTACACTCCATTACTGATGAATTAGGCATCAGGTAGGGAGGAGAAGCAGAATATATTGGCAACCGTACCTGGACTGTTCAATAAGCAACTGCCCCCTTTTTTAGAACAGACATCCTCAAAAAGTACTGAAGTACAACTTGAGAAAAAAGTTTGCTTCATTTTTTCACGACTAGTGAAGGCTGCTACTCTGCAGTTGCGTCAATTCTTAAATCTTTTTCAGTACAGTTTTCTACACTGTAATAATTCTAGCAGCACAGTAAATCCTCATTGCTGGTACTGACTTGGAAGTTTTCCCTTGGACTGGCACAAAAGGAAGCACTGAGGTTCAGGGAGTGTGATCTCTACTGCAGCTTCAAGGATGTGACTTCGTCTTAATGCAGACCAGCCCTCCTCTTATACTCACTGAGTTTTAAGAGTTGTGATTTTTAAACTAATGCCTGCACCCTGATATCAGATGATCCTTTTGACAGATCCTTGTCACCACAAAGCACCGTTCTGGGAAATTGTCATGTTCTGCAGTAGGAAGACCATGAGGGTGGCCAATGTCCATCTTGGGAATCTGATCCCATCACCAAGCTATTCATTTACATTTATAAATATTTAATTACAGAAACATAATGCTCATTGTTCTGATGGATCTTCCTGTGAACTTCCTAGACAAGTAGTACCTAGAGTAATCAGGATATTCCTAAAAGCTTAGAAGAAAAAAAAAGTCCTCAATTTTTGCAAGAAGGAGTGTATTTAAGAGGTCTCTGTTGTAGTAATGCCTTTGCTGGATTCCCGGTGTCAACCCAGTGTGGACTGACTCCCTCGGGGGTGACAAGTCTGAATCATTGTAGGAAAAGAAGAATCTCTCTTGATACCATTTTATTAGTATTGTTTTTAGAGCTCCTCTGAAGACAATCCAGATATCAAGGCACAATTGTTTCTTTTTTTGTTAGCCTTAGTGCTTTTGTGCGTGTTCTAGTATAGTATTTTCCTTAGAGACTCGTTTTCCTAGAAGTGGTTTAATGTGAAAGACAGAACAAAGTGCAGCAGCAGGTGACAGGGAGCAAGCAGCAAAGCCATTGCATCTGTATGGCTGTGTTGCCTTCGTTTGGAACCCTTTGGTATGTCTCGAGTCGTTAGCCAATAATGCTGGCATGTGGTAATAGTAATATAGTAATAGCCAATAATAACTGGCATGTGGCACGTCCGTGTCCTTTGCCTATTTAGCAAGGGCTTTGTTTCTCTATTTCAGTCCCGCAGATGTAAATAATGAAGGAGTAACTAACTGCCTTCCAGGCAGGCAGGTGAGGTGTGAGCAGGGTGTTGCTATCCCCAAAGGCGGAGCGGAGATGGCCTGCCGAGCCCCACCGCCGCACCGCTGCTCCTCGCCGTGGGCTCGAGTCAGCTCCTCCTGGAAAACTAACACCCTGGCCTGCGTGGGACTGCTCTCCCGACCTTATAAAATCTCTCAGGGCGTTCGAGAGGCTGCAGGGAGATGTGGTGAACCTGGTGCCGGGGGAGCCTTTCCCAGCCGCGGGGCCCCAGAGGTCACGCCAGTTAAGGGTAAGCGGCGCTGCCGGTCCTGAGGAGGCGGAGGGGGGGGAGGGGGATGCCGCTGCTTCTTTCCCAGCCCGGGAGCACCGACAGCGCCTGGAGCGGGGCGGTGCCGCGGCCGGGGTCTCCCGCCCGGGGGTTGCCATGAAACCGAAAGCGGCTCCCGCCCGCGGGGGCGGCGAAAGGAGCGGGAGGCGGTGGCAGGAGCGTTTTCTCGCCGCGCCCCCCGCCCGCCTCCGCCGCCGCGCACGAAGCCGCGCCCCGGCCAGCGCCCGCACCCGCCGGCAGCGGCGGCCCCGGCGCCGAGGGCAGTGACCGCCGGCACAGGTGCGGCAGGGGTGGGCGGGCCGGGGGTCCCGCCGGGACAGGGGCGTGTCGGGGAGCGGGGCCGGGCCCGCGAGTGACAGCGGTGGGTGCTGGCCGGGGGCGCTGGTGGCGGTCGGCTGACGGTGGGCGACACCTTCCCGAAGTCCCTTTCCTGACCCCGCGATGCAGAGGGAAGTCTGCGCGGGGCGTTTCTTTTTTGCGGCGCGTTTTCGCTTGGAAAGGCGGCCGGGGTGGCGAACCCGAAGTTGGCGCCCCGGGAGTTGTGCCTGGCGAGGCAGAGCCCCTGTCCCCCGTCGCGGGGGGTTCCCCCTGCACAGGGCTGAGCCCAGCCCTGCCCGGCGGGACGGGGTGGGAGGGCCGCGGGAGCGCCTCGCTCCCTTCGCCAAGGGATGTGCCACGGCCGCTGTCCCACGGGAATGCCGGAGGGAAAGGTAGGCCCAGTGCCCACCCCGGAGCTTGGCAGGGCCGAAATTTTGGAGGCTGGAAGGGAAACAAATCAAGGACTGCTCGAGTGAATGAAGAATGCCTTTGCAGTGGCTCTGATCTTTTCAGGTTGCAGGGAACTGTAACAAGCATCCCTGCTGGTGTCAACTGAATGCTGCTGGGGAGAGGGAATTTCCCCTCTGTTCGTGTGTAGGGAGTCCTCTGATTTTCCCTGATTAACAGCACTCTGGGAGCATCTTGAGGCAGCAGGCTTTAACCATACACTTTCAACACTCTTCATATTTAGAAGGAAAAATAAGGAGCTCCTATTGTTGGCACTTCTTGAATTGCTCTGCCTGTTGTTAGCTTGGCTGCTCTTTCCCGGTGCCAGCCAAGAATAACTTTCCTCATAACTTCCGTTTTATAAATATGGGATGGCTGAAAGGAGTGCAATGATGCACTAAAAATAGCTGAGTGTATTCAGGTCAGGCCCAGGCTGGCAGCAGTAACACAGTTGTATTTTTAAACCACCACAGCTGATTGCACACAGAGCACACAGGTTTAGTGATGAAGGTAAAATTGATGCACCCTGGGATGTCCTTGTGCCTGAGCACCTGCCTGGCTGGTATTGCACTTCATCTTGCTTCGTCCAAGGACTGCGTTGCATTGTTGCTTTTGAGCTTAGTGTGAGCCATGGTGGTCGTCTCTTGCACTCAGCCTAAAACCACCCAGGATAACTTCCTTTGCTGTTAGTCTTGATTATCTTATTTTATTTCTCTTGTGTAGAGGTGTTTGTTGTGGTTGAGGACCCCAGTGTGCCAGGAGCTGTGTAAGCAGAGGGTAAAACCGCAGCCCTTGGCTGAAGAGAGCTTATACTTCAAGTCAGGAGGGCAATAGGAGACAGTGCGACCCTCTGGACCAGTGTGATAGTCAGAAGCCAGTTGTTTCCAGCTTCTTGGCAAAGGAGATCTTGGAAAAGAGATTTGAAGTAGAATAGCTGGCTAATGTCCCTCAAAAAATCTGCCCTCCCAGCACACAGTTGTTCAAATACATAACAAGGAGGTAGTAGAGCCTGTTGTCATCATTTGGCCAGGGATAAAACCAGTCCTTCTGTATCACTGGAGGGGTGCAGGGGCAAGTGGAGGGAGACTAGAATAGGCCTTCAAAGTGAAGAGGTTTCGGTGCAGTGGGAAAGTGGAGGGACAGTGAGAGAGGTGATCTGGTTATAGCTGTGGCTTAGAAAAATGATCCCTGTGGCAGCACCCAGGATGGGTAAATAAGTAAAGCACTACATTTCAAGAGAAATAAGTGTTTGGAAATGAGTATTTGTCCCATTCCTGGAAGTGTTCAAGGCCAGGCTGGATGGGACTTTTAATAGTCTGGTTTAGAGAAAGGTGTCCCCATGGTTGGAAGGTTGGAACTAGGTGGTCTTTAAGTTCCCTTCCAGCCCAAATTCTTGATTCTATGAAAAACCAGAGGATGATGGTGATGGACAAGTTCTATTTGTGTTAGTGGACAAGAAATACTGTATCATATAGAGATACAAAGCAGGAGAAGTTAATGAGTTACTGTGAAGATCTAATGCTTCAAGCCTGAGAGAGAGAGGATGGTTATGGAGCTGAGCGGATTACATGCTGGTTGTGTCATATTGGGGCACAGGGGCTGTGCAGAAGAAGGCCTGTGGGGAAGGGTTGAGAGGAGCATGCCATACCTCCAGGCTGGTAGTCATCCACAGCCCGGATATCAAAGGAGAGGCTGAGAGTTCAGCCTGTGCAGGAAGATTGTCTGTGGTGATAGGGCACATCTGTGAGTAGCTGTCAGGAAACTTTAGCTGAAGAGGTGAAAGCTGCTGAAAGATAAGATTCTGAGTAACATCCTGAAGGACAAAAGAAAAGTTTGTAGTGCTCACAGAAACTTTGGGGGGTGTGGGAGTAGTTATACAGCTTTGAGAGGGTAAGGAATGACATCCAGGAGAGGAAGTGCTTTGAGAGGGTAAGGAATGATATCCAGTAGGGGACAAGATTTTAAAGCTAGAAAGCTGCTGTTGAAGAGTTTGTCAAAAAGAATTTCAAATAAGTGCAGATAGCAGAAAACTGTCTGGTTTCACCACACAGGCTCCCTAATCAGGTACCCTAAAACAGGGGCACAGTTCTTACACAGCTGTCAAAGCTATGGGACAGGTCAGGAGCTCTTTGTTCTGTGCCATGTATCGCTTCAGTCACTTTGCCAAATCCCGTCAGTGGGCAGCTGCAGACTTGTAGTTGCTTCATCCCCTGGACTTAATTTGTGCCCCACCTTTGAACTTTCCTATAGCCCTCTATCTTCTTCAGTTCTTTGTCTGACCCTTTGATTTTGCATAAATAGACATCATTCATCATCAATAATTATCTGTGGAAAGGTGTTCCTCTCTCTGGCCCTTCAGGCAGTTTGTATGAGTTGTAACTTTTCTTGGTCTCCTGATCCTTTTGAGGCAGTTGGTGGGGAAAAACTGTGGAGCGTTAATAATCACACTGTTTGTCATCAGTCCCTTATCTATACCAGTTTAGGCTGTGATGTGCAATTGTTCCACTCTCTTCCCTCAGCCCAGGAAAGAAGCTAACCTCTTTACCCTGGTGTGTGGCTGGGCTCAGGAAAGTGAAGAAACTTGAGTCATGCTGTATTGTTAATAAAAATGTTGCAAAAATTTCCACAGTCTCATCAGCTCAATCTTGCAGCAAATACACAAGATTGTGAGAAATTGTCTGCACCCTAAACCACAGTGGTTTTGATATGGGACTGCCCAGAGTGCTCTGTAGTTAAGCATGTTTTTCTCTGGGAGTGGGACTGATAAAGCAAGTTTTTGTGTGTAATATGCTGATGTTTTGCATACAGGGGCTCTCTAAGGGTAAGTATGTTACTGTGAACATACGGTAGCAACATTGCAGAAGATGATGGTTCTCAGTCTTGTCTCCTATATCCATGTGCTTGAAACTGGAATGTGGCTCTTTATAACTAAGAAAGAAACAAATCAAGGGTTTCATTTCTCAATATTGTCTTAGAGAGAGCAGTTACAAACAGTTGTCAGATCACATATCCAATGAAAGATATTATGAAAGGCTACTGGATGCTCTTTGTAAAGAAAATAAAGCTTGTGCATTTCTCTTTCTCACTGTCATTGTCATTAAACCTTGTGTCATGGCAGTTTTTCACTCAGGAATTTTGAACTTGGACCTTGATGATACCTGAGATGCACCTTAATGTCACTAGAAACAGCAATGTTGTTCACTGCTGGAAGCAATAAAGCTAGAACTGGTGCCAACAGTGAGAGCGGGGTTGGATGCTGCTCACAGCGTGTTCAGCATCCCTCTTCATGGCATCTTGCCTGATACCAAAAGGGGTGGTTCTGTCTTCCATCCCTCACAGCAGGTCCATGTGGCATGCTCCAGCATTCATCCAGGCCCATGGCATTGCTGGGGCTTGCTGTGCCACTGCCTGGCTGTGGCAGCGTTCATGGGTAGGCTTTCCAGTGCTGATTGCATTTAGAGAAGGAGCCGCATGAAAGCACTGCTCCCGGTTCTTACCTCTGTAAATCTGTCCTAATGGGAAGGACTTCTTAAGAACACATCCTTTCTCCTGATTTTTTTTGTTTGTTTGTTCTTTTAGAAAAGAAAATGGTGACAATCTTTTGCTCTCACTGCTTGCCCAACAGGAAGTTCATGGGGTCCCCAACTGCATTTGGATTTTGACATTAGCAGTTATGTTTTCAGTGATGACTGTGACTAGAAAAATGTGTGTCTATATGTCATCAGACATGTGTGTGTTAGAACAAAATTTAAGCTCATCCTAGTGATTCGAATGAATAACCATTGAGTTGATTCATAGATTTCTGTATAGATACTGGTAAAGTTCTTTATTAAGACTGAGTCAAAGGGTTAGGGTGTGGAAAATTAAAACCAAGAATCAGTTAAGCCTAGCGAATCTCTTCATGGCCAAACCAACTGAAGTCCTGGATAGTGTGTCCCCATGGGGCAGAGAAAGAGTCATGGGCTTCAAAGCCTCAAAGACTTAGTTCTGCAAAATATGTAACGAACTATTGTTTGTTAGGAAAAGTGAGGACTCACTTTGGCTTCAATACAACAAAAGATAAAAAATTAAAACCTCTTAGTTATCTTGTTCTCCATCTGTTCCTGTTATTTTTTTCCCGTAACTTTTGTTTCTTATTTTGTTCTTATGTCTCTTCCTTCATTCTCTTTCCTAAATACTGTTGCTATCTGTCTTTTCACTCAACTTCATCCCCTTGAATCTGCTTGAAACTTGGTCAGGGTTTCAGCACTGAAGTTGGCGCTGGACTGATTGCAAACAATAACACTGGCCTGTTGCTCTCTACTCATCTGCAGACAGATTGTTTAAAATTAAGATCCCGTTCCCACTCAACTTCTCCATTTGGGGCTTTCCCCAAAGCTTCCCAGAAGCAGATGGTGCTTCCTGGAGCTGTGCTTACAGAGCATTACACTTTATGCAGTGCTGTCCTCCTGACAAAACCAGCCAGATGTGTCCTTCCCTGAAGAGCTGCCAGGTTCAAGGAAAGCCCATGTACAAGCTGTTGTGTTGTTCTGATGTCAGCCTGGTCCAAGGTGGTGTACAGTCTACAGCTTGACCAGGAAGCATTTTGAGGACAGGTTCATGGCAAGGATGAAAGGATACCTTCTGGTATAAAAAGCTTGATTGTAGAAGTGAGCTTAGGCTGCGCTTAGAAATGCATCTTGGATCAATTGATTCGATCCTGTAACGAAGCAGCATGCCTGCAAGTTCATGCCTTTCCTTTTCCCACTGACTTCATGATGCAATGACTAGTCTGTTCCAGAGCTTCAGGGAAGATTCAGGAAAACATGCAGTAGGTTGAGATACCTCCTGGGAGGGCAGATGGAAATTGAAATAGGTTAGAAATGCTCTGCGAGCAAGCTTAATTAAAGGGAAAAGGCTAAAGAGGGTATATGTTGCATTTATTACAAGATGGAAGCTTTCTTTGGAAAATTAGTATTTTAAATAAAAGAGACTTAAAAATTATTGCTTTTATAGAAAATAAGATACTTTATTTTAGAGGATGAAGAAAAAAAAGCCAAGAGACCAGAAAGCAAGGGGAGGGGGCAGAGAAGGAAAAAGAAAGAGTGGGAGAAGAGATGGAGTCACTGGCACTGCTGCAAGGGCAGCACGTTTTTGGCTGGCAAGGGAAGCTGATGCACAGTCAGTGAAGATGAAGGCTGCCAAGAATCCTGTGTGCATGATTAAGTTCTGCCTACAAAATCATTAGGGTTTATGGTCACTTAAATTATTACAAATCCAAATATAAATGTTTATTTTCTTAAAATGGATTTTATTTCAGTTTGAGGGTTCTGGTTAAATGTGACATGCCTGTGCAGCCAGTAGCTTGAGCTGATGTGACTGAGCCAGTGCTGTTTCCTCCATGAGCTGACGCTTCACTTCCTGCAGCGAGTGGGTTCACTTGGGCCTGCCAAGGCTGCCGTGGAGGGATTCACAGGGTTGGACCTGGGTTTTCCACATGTCCTTATGTGTTTCCTGCTGCCCATATATTTTTCTTTAATCACATCAATAACCACTTTTGTGAAAGGTGAAAAATATTCTGTATCATCGATTAAAAACTGTGAGAAACATCCTTGGTAACCTTGTGTTGCTCCAGATGGTAAACTCTGCAGTCCCTTCATCATTTCAGTAAGGCAAAATACTTTTCAGTGGCTTGCCTTTTATCCTAACACTTCTAAAACATTTTTATACATGATCTTTTTCAAAGGTACTCTGGGGGATTTCCACTCCCTTGCTGTTTTAAAATGCTCATACTGTTGTGTTAACCACAAAGCTTAACGCTGGTGCACTCTGTCTCTCTTTCTCTCTCTCTCTCTCTCATTTTCTCCCCATTGAGGACCAGCTACCATTTCCAGGTAAGGCTTTACCAGAACGTGTCTTGTTAATGCTGACAGGATCTTACCATTGCTAGAATTATTTCTCATTTCTGAAGGGCTCTTAAGGGCCACAGAGTGTGGCACAGGACTGCGCTGGGGGAAGGCTGCAGACCCCAAAACATCTCAGAAACTGTGTTCACCCCTGAACCGGCAAAGTGATGCCACAGTGTCATAGGGGTGAATGGCAGAGCCTTGTTGCTGAAATTTCTGTTGGTGCTTGGGAAGGTGCAAGCCAGTGATTGCTACAGAAGTGATGGGAACAAAGTTATTTTCCAGCTATGAGTGTGATTATTTTAAGGCAAAAGTTCTCTGTATTACTGTAAAAATATCGTGCTGATTAGACATAGAGAGATAATGCAAAATTAATTCATTATTTTTAGAACATCCAGGGAAAACAATAGATGTAACAAATAAATAAACTGGTTGTAAAATCAGAGCTGCTTCAGCACCAGACAGACTTTGTTGGTTGTAAGAGTGGTTTTTGATTTTGTTTTTTTTAAAATGCTATCTGTGTTGTAATCTATGTCTTAAAAACCTGCTGAAGTCTAGTCTTATGGGAATTCATTGTAATGCTTGACTGTACCTCTATGCAAAGGAAACCCTACCGTCTTACTCTGCTTAGTGAAAATTTGCCTATGGAGATTAGCAAACTGATGCTTGCTTAATAAGATTTTACTGTGCCTTGACAATAAGGTAATACTGGAATTTGGATAGGATAGTATTGTCTACATCCAAAAGAAAATGTTTGTTCTGCTGTCCTTTGCAGCAACATCCCCTGTAGGTGCTCAGCCACATATCCAGTAGGAAATTGTTGCTGTTAGAAATATTCTGTCCTGGCTACCAGCAGGTCACTGCACTGCAGTTTTGAAGTGATTAGGTCAACAGGAGAGCAGCTCCTGAGGCTTAGTGCCAGGTGAAGTGGGAGTGAGCCCTGAGTATCAGCAGTGGGTCTGTGTTGGTGCAGTAGGGGATCCTTTCCCTCCACAGCCTCTGTGCTGGGGTGACACACGTGATGCAGCCGGGGTTCTTCTCCCCCATGGGGACTCTGCAAGTGTGTTGTGTTGTCAGCAGTCAAAATGTTGTATCCCTTCTGGGTTGGAAGGGACAAGGATGATCACTCAGTGATGTCAGATGTCATAATCTGCTGTTTTCACATGACTCCATATCATTTAGTATATCTTAAATATGTATCTCAAACTGTATAGATATTTTTAGCCATTCTTTAGCAGACTCTGTTACCTCTTCCACTCTGTATGTTAAGAGTTGGGGCATATATTTCTTGTCCCCAAAATACAGTGTTTTTGTAAAGGCATTATAGTAAATAGTAAAGCATACAACTTTGTTATTTTAATTAAAAAATGTGGAGGCAGCTAATCTACCTAGCTTATAAGGCAGCTTGGAGAGGGTCATTTTAATGCAAGGTATGTTCCCCTCCATCATGTTTCTGCCTGTCAGCTCCCAATGAAGTGACTTGATCTTAGACCTCTAAATTTGACAAACTTTTCCCACTGTGACTAAGACAGGCTTACAGTTCTGATGTACCATAAAAGGTAAATCATTTAAGAGAGAGGGACAGGGCATCTTCTAAGACTTGTCCCTGCCAGGTGCCTTAAGGCAAAGCAATAGAGCTGAAGTAGAGCTATAGGAACATAGGTGTATAACTTTTTTTCTATTCCCTGTTGTATGTATTTCATGAAAGCACGGTAAGTGAGGAAGTAATCACAGTGCTTTTTATTGAGGAATACCCCAATCCTGGAGAGTTGCTGAACATTGCCTTCCCCTCATGCAGTGAACATAGCAGAAACCACGCTCTCAGCTCCCATTTGCTGGGCAGCAGGACTAAGGATCCTGTCTTCTTGTCCATGCATGGTGACCAAATCTCTGATAACAACGCAGATATTTGCCCTTCTCAGTCTAAAAGGCATGGGTGGCACTCAGTGCCTGTGCCTCAGGTCTGCTATCCTGGAAGTTTTGGTGCTGCAGCCTGCTGTAATGGTGCACTCATAGCTCATATGTGCTGATCTTTCAGAGGGGTTTGGCTTCATGTGAGAGGAAACAGGAGAAAAATAGTCTCTTTAAAAAGAGCACCCACATTATAGGGAATGTTTTATCTGTGTGCAGAAAGTATATTTTTGTGACTAAAAGAAGTTAATCTGTCCACAATAGTTCAGTGGGACATCAGGTTTGTATATGGCCTTTGTCCATTCTCATACTGGTGCCATAGATAGGCAGCAGCACTACTGGAGGGGAGCTGTTTGAACATGGCTTTAAAATGTTAGTGCCATTTTATATCCTAGTAAGTCATGCCCATACTGATTTTTCACCTTATTATTATGTTGTACTCATGTCTTGCTCGGTTTCTGAACAGTTAGAAATACTAAGTGGGGTGTATTTTAATGGAAAATGTTTGGGTTCAATTTGGCGTGGTGGTAGTTAAAATAGGATAGCCCACATTTAATAAAGTTTATTTTTGTTATGAAAATTCTCCTCCTTGGATTACTTCCAGTGAAGTTAAAGCATCTATGTATGAAGAGTTGTTCCAGAAGCATTTTGCTTGCGCAGCTATTGGTGCAGGCAGGGCTGAGATGCTGAAGTGGTAGGAAGGTGCAGCTGGGAGCTCTTTGTGCTGTGCTGCCATTGAGCTCCCACTCACTGGTAGCTGTTTATAGGACTTGGGCTTAGCTTTTAGTGAGTCATACTGCTTTTTTTTATGTGTGGCCAGAATTAATTCTATTTATTTCAGTATATGGAAATCCAGGGTTTTTAATGGGTAGATTTTCAATCTCTGTAGACTGGGGGGTTTTTTGTGTGTGTGCTGTTGCAGTGGAGGTGCAGTGAAAATCCCTTTACTGCATGCACTGTGTGTCTGCCACAAGAGCATCATTATACAGCATAAACCCACCTCTCTCTGCTATTTTAAAACAGCATTATGGTTCACACGTGTGCTGAAAAATCTGAGAGTACACAAAGACAGGACACCTTCCCCTCGCTGTTAGCTGTGAGCAGGCAGAAGTGAAAGCGTCCCTCATCCCTACGTACAGTGGCCAGGCATTAGCGTAAGCAGGAAATTGATTCAGATAACCCTGCCGTGCTCTCACTGTCACCAAAAAGCACTTTTTCCCCTGACGGTTTCCCTTTGGTTTCAGTACAGAGAGCTCAGGTGCTGGAAGCCAGAAGTGGAAGAAGAGCTTCTGTGACCCGCCCGAGTCACTGGTGAGCACTGGGATGGGAATTACTTGCTGCTTGTGATGGTTTGGATCACATCCCGCCGAGCACTGGCTGGCACTAGGTCTGGCACAGGGCTGCTGTTTCTCAGCTCCTCTCCCCAGCTGATTCACACAGGCACCTCTCCAGCTTGGGCAAAGCATTGCCATCCACAGGCCCTCTCCTGGGGCAGCCCATTTCCTCCAGCAAAACAGCTGCAAACCCTGCAGCAAACCTTCTGCAAGGCTGTCAGCAGTGGCAAACACCCCTGATCTTCTGGGCACCCGGAGGTTTCTGTTCTGCACTCTGAGCAGGCAGGCTCACCTTTCACCTGAAATGCTCTTTCCTGTGCCCTGAGCTGCCCTTAGCTGTGCAGTGCAGTCCTGAGCGAGGCTGAGGTGGAGGAGGTTCTTTCACGGAGAGTCTCCATTTTTCGGGGTGGGTGCATTATGAAAGTGTTTAAGGAGATAAAGGCTCTCATTTCAACAAGAGAATTGGAAGGCGTTGTACCACAGCAGAGTATTCCTTGCAGAAAGAGATGGGAATGATTTTGGTTGATTTAATGAGCAGTGAGAGCTCTGAAGGAGTTTCTAGATGGGATTTTGGGCTGGTGACTATGTTTCTTCTTAATGTGTCCCATAACTTTTTTGCCTAAAGCATCTGTTCACCACAGCTGGAAGAAATTCTGGAATTAAGGAAGACCCTTAACAGCAAAATGGATAAAACATTGATTTTTTTTTTATATATGTGTTTTTAGACTGTGTGGCATTAGCTTGCTAAACCGTGCCATCAGATGATGTAAGTAATGGAGTGTAATAGGACTCAGGAAAGTGGATGCCATGTAAATGGGAGAGAGCACTAATAAGAAAAAGGAAGGAAAATTGTTTCAGGGTTCTCACCTGCTGACAAGAGAATGAGTTCTTAGGCAGTTCATCCTGTAGGTAATCTGTGCTGTGGAAATTGATGGTGAGAGCTCTCCATCTGCCTCTGAAGCAGCAGGCATTGCTCTGCTACTGGCATCTGCTACAGAGGCAGCCCAGGCATGAGGGTGGTAATCCCTCAGGCTGCATTTTGGCATCTCTGGTTGATGTGAGGAAATTAGAATTGGTCCTTATTAAATGTCAGGGAACTGGGAACCCCATTTTCAGTGAAGAAAAGGTCAGCTGTTAAAAATGAAAGGACCAAATGGGCAACCATCTCTGGTTTGAAGCAGGAGGCTGTTCATGTGGAGGGACCAAACAGGGTAATTTGCAAACTCCAGTTAGAATAATAAGTCTTTATGCCTGAAATATGATTAAGGTTCATATTCCTGAGGGGTGTCAATGTTGGGTGATCAGTTGTGCTGGAGTATGTCAGACATTCAGCCTGGTGGATAACAGGGAGACCCTCACAAGCTGGGAAGGAAAATACCATGTACAACCATGAACAAGGGTGCTGAGTTACAGGAGCACTCAAATGTTTGCTGTGGAATACATTTTAGTTGTTTAAGTGCTTTGGCTTGTTTTTTGTTCAGGTACACTAACTGTCCGCAGGAATTCCTTGCTCAGTGTGGGTTGTTGAAGTAGAAAGGAAAATGGATGTTGCTTTCTGAAGCCTGATGTGGTCTGTGGCAGTGCTGCACTGTGCATAGCACAGCACTACTCATTGCTTTCATGGGCCAGGAACACATTGCAGCAGAGAGGCAGGGCAGGGTGTCTGTACTTGCCATATTATTTCATGCCAGCCGAAAGGTTGGTGGTGTGTTGGCCCTGCTTCCCTCCGAAAGCAGCAGATACCCTCAGTGACCTTACAGCAGCTGAGTGAGAGCTCTCAGAGAGGTGCTGATGCCAGAAAGAGTGACTTGGGTATCTGACAGGATGGGTGGTGCGCACAGAGGAGAGATAGCTTCCCGTGGCACCGCTATAAAATTGAGCACTTCTCCTGTGAAACAATCTGAGAGCTCAGGTGTGTTGTGCTTTTGTATGCATCCTGTAAGGAAAACGTCTTCTGAGTGCAAAGCTACAAGAAATGCAAATCAGAGTGGCTCTAGGTCTTGAACTACTTGCAAAAAAACTACCGTGAGGTTAAGGGACTGGTGACAAAGGTCTCAAGCTTTGTGTCTTAAGGCTGGAAAAAAATGTTGACAGTTTTTCCTACTGGGAAATTGCATTCCTGTGCCACATATGAACTTCAGTAGGTTGAAAGAAAAACTTACGTCACACCTCTGATTGCAATCTCGCTTTTCTTTCTTTTTTTTCCACCACTTCTTTCAGATGGGATTAATATAGCCAAGGACTTGCACATAATTTAATAAAACTTTGAAAAAGTAGGAGTTTACTGCTATAAATGAGGGATCAACAGAAAAAAGAAAGATGTCAAGTTAAGAGGCTTCAACTCCTGCAACACCTAAACTGAAGGTAAAATCCCCTTGCTGCCTTTTTTTTGTATGCTCCTTGCTGTGAACCACAAAGCCACCTCCTGCTTGAACCATTGCAATGAACTTGTGAAGTCATGTGGGTGGGCTCTACCTTAAGTGTAGACTTTCCTGGTGAACATTAGGGCAAAGACTAGGCCTCTGCTTTCCCCAACCATGCCTGACTACTGACTCTGGTAGTTTTTTCTGCAAGAAAATATTAAAAAAAAAAAACAAACAAAGATCTCTGTTTACAGATTGTGATACTCTTTTCCAAAGGAGTATGCTTTGATGCTTGTCACATAATCATCGTTTTGCAGTTCTCTGAGCGTTTTGTTGTTCTTCCATAGCTGGTGCCGTGTTTCCCTCTGGAATCTGTCTCACCCCCCTGCAGATGCCAGCCCTCCCACGAGCGGCACCCTGCTGCAAGTGGTAGCTGGTGCAGTGAGGCTACCAGTGAGTATTTGAAGAGATTCCCCCTGTGTCTGCTTCCCAGTGCAGCTCCCATGGCCTGTGACGAACCCACTGCTCTCTCGGGCATCTTCACGCGCCAGAACTCTGCCAGCACCATCTCTCTGGACTTCGAGCCTGACGCGGACTACAAGTTTGTTGAAACCTTAGAGGATCGGTACAAGTGCGCCTACTGCCACCTCGTCCTTCACAACCCCCACCAGACGGGATGTGGGCACCGATTTTGCCAGCAGTGCATTCTTTCTTTGAGGTGAGTGCAAACTCCTCCTGTGTTCGCAAACTCCCCATATTCCCTTTCCTAAAAAAAAATTCAACATCTTCTATGAATCAGCAGTGAGTGCCATAATAATATTACTGCTTCAGTAAGACGCTGAAGGAGTCAATGGAAAGACTCTGATGAACTCAATGACTGCGTGCTCAGTGTTTTAAAGGTGCTGGTGAACCACAGGGAAGTCAGCATTAAGAAATTGTTATGTAAGCTGGAGCACTACTGTGTGAGATGCTGTTTCAGTCTGTCTGTCTGACATGGTGCTCTGCAGAGAATTTGGTTGCGGTAATGTCTCACAGTATTGGCACTGGTGGTTAGATTAAGTGGTGGTCACTTTTTTCTGTAAAATTTCTTTGGAAATTTTTTTTAGTGGAGGTATAAAATTGTTGTTAGTATTACCTGATACTGCAGTCAGATCACAAGGCTGCTGGCATCTGCTTGAGAATTATCTGCTACAAATTACTCTGCCCCACAGACCTGTCTGGGAATACATTATGTACTGTTTGCTGTTCCTGAGGGCAGAATTTCTCCCGGCAAGGCTGCAGAGGAGCCTCTTTATGTGGATGGATGTCGCTAGTTACCTTTTGTGAATTTTAGATGCTTCATATTTGCTGCTTTCTCTCTGGGTTACATCCCTTTTGTACTGCCTCAATAAGTGTTTTCCTGCCCCTTATTGCAGGATTTCTCAAAGCCTTTTAAGGCAGCAGCCATTAGATCTTTCACTGGTGTATCAAGGAGGGCACTGCTTCTGCTAGGCAAAGGCTGGGTTTAATACACAATGGGATTTTTTGAGATACAACATTTGAGAGCAGCAGATGGCCAAAGAGTGACAAAGTCCTCTTAGTTTAAAACCATCTTATGGTTTTTACCATTTAACATTCAGAGGACAAACTCTGTTTTCTGTTACACATTCACATTCAGATTAATGCCCTCATAGAACTCTGGGCAGAATTTGGCTGTGTAATTGGCAGATGAAAGTGGATTCGGAGCACTTTTTTGTTTTTATGGTGTCTGGTATCATATGTCTTAAGTCAGAGTCAGATTATAGCATAGCCCAATTTCATAAAATAAATAAAATTTTCTCTGAGTTAATATGACTCTTCTTATGCTCTAGGGAGTTAAATGCAGTACCCACCTGTCCTGTCGACAAAGAAACAATAAAAATGCACGAGGTAAGTGGCTATAGCTTTACTTCAGCAGGAGACATCTGCATGGAAAAGGCAAGAGTGCTGAGAACAAGGTGGCTCTTAGTCCTCATGGCAGAGCAGTTTTTTTGTCTCTGAAATGATGCTAAGGGAAATAGTTTACTCAGTGATGCTCTCCCAGAGAGGAAGTATGACTGTATACATAAAGATTTATTTTTATACTTCTCTGAATTTATTTCATTTTAGTCTTCTCTATTTTCAGTAAAGTGTCAAAGAGTTTCACAAAGTTCTAAATCTTCCCTAGTCATCAGATTTTTTTTTTTTAGTGGAGAGTTAATTGACTTACTTTTTTAATGCCCCATCTTGCTGGGTTATCTTGTTTATTAACTATCTCCATTAGATCTCATTAACCCTACAGACTTAATTTACTTTTGGGTGAGTTTTAGAAGAAAAGATAAATTCATCTGTTTTATTTTACACATTACTGTTGTTTTGGTTGTTTTGTTTGGGTTTTATTTGTTTGTTTGTTTTGTTTTCTGGTTGGAGGGTGTTCTGTTTGGTTGGTTTTTGTTTTAATTTGTTTTTTTTTTATAATGGATTAATTTGTTCTTATTTATATGCCAAGGCTTAAAAGTGTACTACTTTTAAGTATACTTAAAAGTATACATACTTGATCATGTCAGAATGAATTTTCTAGTAATATCAAATGTCTGCTTCCTCTCTGTCATACTCCTGAAAGGAAGCTGTAATTAGACTGTCCACGTGATTTTTGTTTTTCCTTTGCCATCTTCTACTTTGTACAAATTTTGATGACAACAGTGCAACATTTATAGTGCTCCTTACAGGAAGAGCTCTAAATAAGACTTAAAGTTTGCTCTGGGGGCTTAATTTGCTTCTGCACACACAACTCAGTACAGTAGAAAGATGTTTCAGCATCATCTCCATCCCAAAGGCATGCTGCACTGCTTGAACATTGTGGAGCGTGCACAGAGCTGGATGACCTTTGGGGCCTGTTAGCTCCAGCTGCTTTCTTCTAGGTACAGGCAGGCTTTGACAGTGGTTATATAGCTCCTGTGCTACTAGTCCTGCTGGCTGTGGGATGGATCAGCATCTGTGGAATAACTATATGGGGAGAAAGCCCTGTGCTTATTAGAAATTCATTTATGATTTTATTTATATTTATAATATAAATTTTCAATATGAATTATCAAGAGCCATACTCACAATTATGGAGTCTACACTTGCATGCTTAGGAGATCTGTAGTGATGTTTTGCTCTTTTATATTATTCATAACATCCTACATGGCTGCATACAAAAGCTGGTTTGCTTCCTTTACAGGTATTCAAAGACAACTGCTGTAAGAGAGAAGTTCTCAATTTGCATGTGTTCTGCAAAAACTTTCCTGACTGCAATTCAAAAATAATTCTGGGACGATATCAGGTTAGTTTGCTTGATCAGATTTTGAAACCTTTGATTTTCATGACAATTCTGTGTATTTATGATCAGCTGAATTCCAGTCATTGTCTTCAGAGTTATTGTAGCAATTTGGTTTAAGTACAAAAATTATGAATTAGCTATACACCATAAGTAACAAATATTATGGCCTTTGGTTATTTTTTTTTTAATAAGAACCATTTGTTTTATGTAGTATATGTAGTTTTAGTATATCTAGTAGTATTATGTAGTT
Source organism: Neopelma chrysocephalum (assembly GCF_003984885.1). Taxonomy (NCBI): domain Eukaryota; kingdom Metazoa; phylum Chordata; class Aves; order Passeriformes; family Pipridae; genus Neopelma; species Neopelma chrysocephalum. The sequence goes on from NW_020897717.1 coordinate 9,061,383, forward strand.
TTAGTATAGCCGGTGTCTGTACATATTCTGAATGTTTAGGCACCATATGTTGATTCAAGGAAACTTGACAAGTCATACTGACCATTTGGGCCTTTTTTTGGTGTATCAATTGAATGAAAAGTGGAAGTCATACAGAGGACTCTGCCAAGTGTTTCTGTGGGTCTGCTGGGTAAACGGAGATGCAATGAAATACTTTGGGGTTTAATTTGCTGTTGTATGTTGCAGGAGCATCTTCAGCAGTGTTTGTTTGAAAGCATGCAATGCACTAATGATGGATGTTGTGATCGAATTCTTCGGAAAGACTTGAAAGAACACTTGGGCCAGCACTGTAAATTTCGAGAAGAAATGTGTCAGTACTGTAGTACATATGTGGTGTTCATTAACATAAAGGTAAGATTATGAAGCATTCCCTGGGAATCCCTAGTATGTGTTTCCTCTTGATGTTACCGAGTGAAAAGTCTCCAGCATTGCAATGGTACTTAACAACTCCTGAAACAAAATTTGGTTGAGTAGCTGAAGGAGAAAGTATAGTAAATATGCTTTAAGTAATACCAATTATTGATGCTCTCTTTTGAACAACAAGGTGATATGTGGCTTGCACGTGTATGTTTGGGATTACTTTTTGCATAACTTCCTCTATGTGTACATTTACAAAAAATGCAAACCATTGCCTTGTTCTGTTTCTTTTTCCCCAGAATCATGAAAAAGATGACTGTCCTAATTATCCTGTGCCTTGTCTCCAAAATTGTTCACAAATAATTCTGAAAAAAGAGGTACTATAATTTTTTCGTATACTGCGATTCAGCAGATCACACGCATTTATGAAAACTGAAAGCTGCATTGCAGACCACATTGGCCCATGCCAATAAAATTTCATTGCTCTAAGTATTTTCTTTGTTTGATTCTAAAAGGGATATATCTCCCATCTTTTAAGTGTGTTATTTGGTCACTGTAAGCCATTGATGTTTTGTAGTATGGAAAAATACCTATCTTGTTTATTGACTCTGAACACTCATTTTCCTGTTTAAGTGGTTTGCAGTTGTCGTGACAGCGGCCTTTATTCACCCCTGATGCAGGCTTTCAAATTTTATAAGTGCATCAAATGACTTAATATTTATTTCATCCCAAACTTCTTTGTTAATACATGCAGATTGAAAAGCACCAGGCTGTGTGCCCTGAGGCAGAAGTGGACTGCCCGTATAAGCAGTACGGATGTCTTGCAAAGGTACTGTTTTATAGATCTTTGTCTGTACTGGGACTGGACTTTGTCTCCCAAGCCAATCAGAATCATTAATCAAAATAACCATTTTATGTCCTTTCACAGTCATTTCTAACATTGGCTAAGATGCTATGCTAGAGAATCAGGACTGCCATTCCCTCACTTTCGAAGCACAGAGGAGACATTTTGAATGTTTTCATCAATACATTTTTTACTAACAGCTTCAAAAATTGACTTATTATTTGATTCTTTCACTTCCTCCTCTGCCTCACTAAGGTTAAAAGAGGGAAACTTGCTGAACATGAAAACACTGCCCTGAGGGAACACATGCTGCAGATTTTAGACAAGAACTCCCGGTTGGAAGAACAGGTAAGTCATGTTTAATGATCACTCTTCAGCGGTTCTTGACTGGTTGGAGGGTGATGTGATACTCTACATTTGTTGCCTAGTTTAGCTCAGCTACATTTTAGAAGACTGTTTTTATGGTCTTCACACACCTCAGAAGTCAGAATAAGCTGCTTCTAGTGAAGTCAGTCAGTTACATGGAAATCTCTGTGCTCAGGCGTGTATATTCTCCACCAGGCACAGCGGGAGGCTCGTTGCCATTGCTCACCTCATTTGCTTTTGGTCTCTATTTACAGTGGATATGAGGTTTGGAGATAAAGTATTTTAAAGTTTCATTGGCTGGTCAGGTTGCTCCAGAAAGGAGCCTTTACATGCCCAAGTCACTCACTCTGTATAGAGGCAGCACCAGAGCCAGTTGCAAGCACCTTTCTGCTCATGATCACTTCTGCGGCTTCCAGCAGGTGACACTGGGTGCATGCCCAGTCCTACTAAGGTGAATGCATCCAAACTGATGGTGGACTTCCTCTTTGCTTGTTTATGCAAAAAACAAGTGTCCCAAAGTGCTATAACTTGGTTTTGAAGTTTGTATCCCTCACCGACTCATCGCTTTTACTGGTTAGGCCTCAGTCGAGGGGGAAAAAATGTATATACATACACACAGAAACACACATGCACAGGTGTGCAAATAAGAATATATTATCCCACTATAGAGCTGAAGGGGATGGGGATGAGAGATATGAGCCTCTTTGCACCTGTAGCCACACAGATCTATTCAAGTCTGATTACCTTATGTTCAGTTCTTGCTAGTGCTTATCCTCAAGCTGTGAGTTAAGTAGTGCTCTGTCTAGCTCAGTTAGAGGCTTTGCGTTGTAAACTTTTCCACTGCCACATATGTTTTAATTTCTTTATTGTATATTTTGGTGTTCCTTAGCATTTATACTCTGCTTTTCCCATCTATAGATATCTGACCTATATAAGAGCCTGGAATGTAAAGAGATTAAAATCCAGCAGCTGGCAGAGGCCATTAAAAAGTGTGAGAAGGAATTCAGACAGTATACACAACTGTTTGGTAAAAATAGCAACTTGATGGTAAGCACACAGGTGAGACATTGATTTTACCTTTTTTACCAATTGCTTTCTTACATCCTGACATGTTTATCCAGTACTAGTTATCATTAATAGCAGGGCAATAACAAATCTCCACAAGCCCTTTTTGCTTTTTTACACTATGGTATTGTCTTTTCATTTTAATCAGTAAAGATGTTTGGTTACCTGATGTGGGCAAAAAGCACTTTACAAATCCTTGTGGCCAGATGCCCATGGCAAATACACTGGTGTAAATTTGAATAATTTAGTTGAGTGAAGTGATGCAGCGTGAATGGGTCCAAATGAGGGATGGCTTCTCAATCCATAAATGTGCTGAATTAATCATGAAAGAGCATTTGAGGTAAGTTCCTAAGCCAGCAGAGCACTTTCAATGCACCGTGTAGATGATACTGCTGACATGCTAAAGACTTCATTATCTCAATTCAAAGAAAATGACTGATTTTATGGATGTCTCTCGTACTTCTACTTCCCACGTTTTCTCAATGGCATGAACTGGGAAGGCTTTGGCCAGCCACCTGGATAAGTCTGCACACCTGGAATCACAAGTGAAACAGCTAATACAGATGGCAAACCAGCAGCAGAGTAAATTAGACTTGCGGCCCCTGTTTGACACAATCGAAAACGTAAAACAGAAGATTGCCCTGATGGAGACATACGATCAGCGCTTGGGTATGTCAGCCCTTTGGGTTCTTTTCTGTGGAGGGGGGGTTTGCTGATTTGCTGGTAGCTAAGTAGAGGTTCTGGTGCTACAGTCAGTCAGTTGCAACTCTTCGCTAGAAAGGGTTTCCTTCCTCTTGCATTCTAAGACCAAACCGTGATGGTGTGAGCCGTGTTCTCCCACCTTCCCCTAATGCACAATGTCTCCCGAATTCCTGTGGCACTGCAGGACCAGAGCGCTGGCCTTGGTCTGACTGGTGCACTGTGATGAAGGCCATGGTGCTATCCATCTTCAGGCCTTCAATCTGGTTTGTAGTTACCAGTGTTTCTTACGCAACTACCAGCTGCAATTACAATTTTAAAAGTTAACAGCTGAAGTCACACTACTTCATAGCCTGTACTCAGGCTTGGGTAGTTGAGTAGTTAAGTTTTGTCACCTTGAGTCTGGGTGCTCAGACAGTTTTATTTACGTTTCTCTCTCTCTTTTTTTTTGTTTTGTTTTTGTTTTGTTTTCCTATTTCTTTTTTTGTTTCCCCTTCTCTCAGTTGTTTTGGAAGATCAGTCCAGCAAACATGATGTCCAGATCAATATTCACAAAGCACAGCTCAATAAAAATGAAGAACGATTTAAGCTTTTGGAAGGCACGTGCTACAATGGGAAATTAATCTGGAAAATCACAGACTACAAGATGAAGAAGAAAGAAGCAGTGGAAGGCCGTGTCCTCTCCATAGCCAGCCAGCCCTTTTACACCAGCCGCTGTGGGTACAGGTTGTGTGCGAGAGCCTACCTGAACGGGGATGGCTCAGGGAAGGGAACACACATCTCTCTCTACTTTGTAGTGATGAGGGGGGAATTTGACTCACTGCTGCTGTGGCCTTTCAAGCAAAAAGTTACACTCATGCTTTTGGACCAAAGTGGGAAAAAAAATCACATTGTGGAAGTCTTTAGAGCAGACCCCAACAGCAGCAGTTTCAAAAGGCCAGATGGGGAAATGAATATCGCCTCCGGATGTCCACGCTTCGTGCCGCACACGGTCCTGGAGAACACAAAGAACACGTATATCAGAGATGACACTCTGTTTTTGAAAGTCGTCGTGGATTTAACTGATCTGGAGGAATTGTGAAAATTGTTCCCAATCAATGTGACTGCTTTAACCATTCAGAACTGCTTTCTTGGTGACTACCAGCCATGCAATAGTGAATTGCCACCAGTCAAGCTACTGAGAATGTTTCACGGCTTTTGGACTCATAAGAGATAATGAATTGCCAAAGCATCAGCCTTTCCTTTTTTAACCCTTTTTTCAAGACTGCATTTTTAAGGCAGCTAGAAGTCCAGTTTGATGCAAACATGCATTCAATCCAGATTGGCTCAGTCCAGGCTGGGGGGAATGCTTTTCTCCCATCACCAAACTGGTGTTTGGAGATGAAACTCCTCCAGTAACCTCCCTGGAGCCCAGGCAGGCCTGTGGGCTCCCATCCCTCACAAAGCAGTGAAGCCATGCCCAAACATGCAAGTGCATTTCACCTGTCTGCAATAGAAACATTTCAACATTAGCAAATTTGAATCAATGTGTCTTGATCCCTCCATCTCCTGGATTTTTGAAGAGGGGAGAATGGCTTCAGTTAGGCAGGGAAAATATTTGCCAAGTATCTTGCATTTTTATAATTTGTTTTAATTATGTTTTTCCAGAAAGCCCAGAGGAAGGCACCAATGCCTCTTACTTTTTTAGCCTGTTTTTTCGGCTATATAGAGTACGCCCAGGTCACAACAGCTTTCTTATGTCCTTTCCTTTCCTGCCTAGTGCCTTGGGACTGATTTCCATTAGTGGTAAACATCCACAGTCCCCATCTGAAGCCAAAAGCTGCAGGCACTTCTCACCTCTCAGGACATGGCCAGAGGCAGGGCACTCGGCCAGCCTGCCAGCTCTTGGCTGCACTGTTGGAAGAGGGGCAAAACTCCTTTTTCTTCCACATCTGTGCAAAATTGATGTTTTCTGGCCTACAAGCTTTATAAAAGGCAGGAAAAGCTTTGGATATCTGCCTGGGAGAAGGCCCATGTAACATGCGCTGTTTCTCTCTCCTAGAAATTGGAATGTTAGGGGAAGAAGGGGGAAAAGGGATTAGGGAGTGAGGTTGCAGTAGGAACCCAATTCTCACAGATAGTGCAGCTCTAGTCTTTGTTAAAGGGTGACACAGCCACAGTAACAACTGCTGACTGTGTTGCCTGAAGATAATTCTCATTCCAAGTTCCTTCCATACTGCAAGGGAATGTGTGCATTGTATGGGGTTTATTGGAGACCCACTAAAACTATCAAGATCAGGCACTGAGGAACAAGTGACACAGAATACACGTGCCTTTTTAAAGCCTTTTGGGTGCCTGTAACAGGGATGTAATTTTGCATTCTCAGCCATTTTGTTATTACAAGTGACAGAATTTTGCATCTCTCATCTCTCACAGATCAGGTAGTGAAACACCACAGCATTATCCATTGCTCCAAAGCTTATCAAGAGACAGCAAGACAATAAGCTGGATTTAGAGTAAGAGTAAACTAGGCAGGATAAAAATCAAAACGAGGCATGGACTGAAAGGTATAAGGCAGAAAATTCAAGAGGGCAAATGTGGCAAAATGAAAAATGCCCTCTCTGTGCGGGATGTTGATATCAACTAAAATAATTCAAGGTTTGGTACTAAGATGAAGGCAAAATCCTGTTTTTTGTATCTGCAATCTTATTGCTAGACATTTACTTTCCCACATGGTTTTCAGGACGTAACTCAGACACATATATTTTCAAATTGGGGGGTGGAAGGGAAGAGACCTGAGTAATCTATACCTCATGGTGGGTTAGCACACCTGAAATCTTTGTTTTCATCTAGAAGTCCTTTTTGTTTTACAATGTCAGGATGTACTGAGCCACCATAGGGGCTTTCCGTGTTCCCAGAGACAGATGGCAAGGAACAAATTTTATTCTTTTGTACCACCATGATTGACTTCAAGAGTCATTTCAGCTGTACAGCATAAAGAATTAGGCCTGATGGCCCTAGCATTGTTACAGAAAGAGAAAGCTTGGTTTGACAGTGGTGTGGCATTCTGTGTCATCAACCCTGAGCCTCAGATGTGGATTTCATGTTGATTATTACTTCAATATTTGTCATGTAACTTTCAAAGTGACACAACTTGCATAATAACCACTAATAACTGATGGAAATGTACCAACCATGTGTCCTGGGACTCCCCAGTACTTTGAGTGTAAAATACAGAAAATGATAAAGAACTCGGACAAGCGAGGGAGGCAAGATGGAAAGGATACGGTCTGTATCCTGGCAAATACCCAGCCCTCTCCACCTCCACCACCCCAAGCGTAAAATGGGGATAATAATACTTGCAGAAGTGTTAGAGCTATTTAAATGTTTGTGAAGAAGTTTGAGCATGAAGAGAGCTAGGTATTATTAAAACTCCATTTCTAATTGTTAGAGTAGGTGATGGCACAGTGACGTGGATAAGTGTTTCGTGTTTTCCTGGACAGATTTTGAAATCATGTTTGGTTTTAGCCAGTTTGTACTGCAATCTCTACCTACTGGTTGGGTTTAGGTTTTTGCCACGAATATTCCTCTTAAAATTTTGAAGCACAAATGATTCATCCTGGGTGTTGGAAACATCCCTTTTGAAATACTGCCTGTTTTCTAAATAATTAGTTGAGAAAATTGTTTTTTTTTAAAGGCAAGACCTTCTTTAAATTGGTTTTTTTATTACAGTAATTGAGAGATTTATGTTAAAATTTTCAGTGATTTTTTTACTACTTGTAAACGGGATTTTAAATTTCACCCCATTCCTAATAAAGAAAAAATATGTTTTATAGCATGAATTGTCAGGAAGAATTTTGATGTTGCATGAAAAAAATACCAAAAACCTTCTCAATAATATTGTACTGGATAAGTAACCAAAAGAGCTTAGGGTATTTCTACATCAGCATACAGTATGTTTCTAACGTATTTATTGACAGTTTGTAGTTGTTTGAATATCTCTTACTACAATGCATTTTTCTAGCCGAATGTCTTCACTGTGTACATAAACTAATGTAAGAATAAATAATTTTACCATCCTTCTGGAGTGAGTGTAGCCTCATACTCATTTTGGCTGGATTTAAGGAGATTTTTACAAGGATGTGGAGTACTGGATATTTATTTATAATGATGATGATGATGATAATAACCAACAAGCAAAAACAGTTCTTTAGATTAAGAATCAATGTATTTCATAGGTATTTTTGTTTACACTTGAATATTGTAAAGCAGCTGCATATAGAAGTTCAGTAAATTCTAAGCTAGACCAGACGAATATCCACAAGGTCTGAGGATCCACTGGAATCAGAATGGGATGTTACTTCTGTTTGGAGCCGCTTTGGGCTCAGCAGGGGTTGGATTTGTTTCATTTCAGACCAGAATCAGGAACTGTTCCAGTATCCCGTGATTACTTTGTGTTTGGGGACAGTATTTTAAAACGGGGGACGCAAAACTTGGCAGGGTGAAGCCCAGAGCGTTCGAAATGGGCTCGGTAGCTGTGTCAGCCCCGACCCCGTCGCTGTGTGAGGAGCAGGAAGCGGCGGCGGCGGCTCCAGCCCTTCCGGGTCGGCGGGCGGGCCCGGGCCGAGCGCGGAGAGGGGAGGCAGAGCGGGAGCGGCGCCGTGCCCATCCCGGGTGGGTCGGGCAGGGGGGATCGGGGCCCCTGGGGGTCGGGCGGGCCGGGCGCGGGGCCCTCCGGCAGCCGCGGGCGGTGCGCGGCCCCGGGGCCCCCTGCGCGGTCGGGTCCCGTGATCCAGCGGCAGCCTGACACGGAGGGGATGTGGGGAAAAACCTCCTTTGCGTCCGCACTGGCGGTGGCACGAAAACGAGGGGGTTGGCCTCCGCTTCCTGATGCGAGAGGACGCGGCTGAAGGCGCGGCCCCCCGCAGTGTGGTGCAGTGTGAGGGCAGGGTGACATGGCCCTGTGCCGCGTGCTCTGGGATGACCCTGCTTGGGCCGGGAGGTTGGACCGGGAGACCCACTGTAGTCCCTTCCAACCAAACCCATTCTGTGATTCTATGGGGCTGCCCTCAGGCGTGTTGGCAGGTTTCCTCGGTTTCCACACTGCCTTTCCCCCCCCCCCCTTTCCAAAATCTTTTGGAAATTATGTTATTGAATGTACTTTTGCCTCTTGACTAGATATGGATAACAGCAGGGATGAAAAAAGTAGGACGCTGTGTGCAACTTCAGAAGAAGGGCTGAAGGTCCGAGGTAGGCACTGCTGGTCTGTTGCCCTGCTCTGGTGTTACGGTTGTGATGCTCTGTGTCAGTCACCAAGTTGGACCCCGATACTGGGCATGGTCACTTGCTAATGGTAATTAGCAACCGTGTAATTAGTAACCATGGCACATGGGGGCTCACTGTGTTTAAGTTCTGTGAAGAGTCGTTTTTGTAGACCATAGTTACTAGCGTACTTGTCACTGTTACCTTGTGTTGTCCTAAGGAAAAGAAAAAAGGAAACGAAAACGCAGTAGAAGCAGATCATCATCTGTTTCATCCACATCATCTTCTAGCAGCACATCCACTTCTTCCTCTTCATCACGCTCTTCATCAAGATCATCTTCTTCGAGTAGTAGAGGTAAGCTACCTCCACATGTGCCCATGATGTTTACCAGTTTTGATAGTACTCCTGGAAACATTTAAAGCTTGTTTTAAATGTGGCTAAACCACCACAAAGTGACGGAGCAGAATACCAGTGCTGTGTGTTCAGTGTTTTTCTCATAACCTTTTTCCATTGCTGTGTTAAGGTGCCTCTTTACACACAGTTTGCAATGTTTTTTTGTTGGTTTAAATAACTTAAAAATAAAAAACTGCCATTTAAAGAAATATTACTTTGTAACAATATGTTGTGTATATTTAAACTCCTTTAATCATTACACTTCCAAAACACAGATCTTTTTCTACTTCACCAGTCTATTTAGACCTGAGTTGGGGTTTTTTATTCAGTCCGGCTTTGGTCTTAACATTTCAAGCATTTGCCTTTGAGGACTCACATAAAGTTGGCATGTCTGCAGAATCAGTAAATCAGGTATTTTCAATTTCCATGTTAGACCAGTAAGAGGCAGCCAGTTAATGTGTTGCTTTCCTCTGAGTTAGTTTCAACTGAAGTCAATATATGTAGCTAAATTAAGGCATTTTCTTTTTAGGTTTCACATTTCTGTATGCCTTATCTGTAAAAGCAAATGCCTTTTTCAAGAATTCTAAACTTGGAGGATTTGATTTTTTTGTTTGTTTTTCCTTAACTTTAGATTTTCCTAAGTCTAAATCAAAGAAAAAGAAAAAAGAAAAACACAACAAAAAGGTAAACATTTTACAAAGAGAAATAGGGAGTTAACAAACAATAACCTTAAAGGTCATGTGAGACATAATGCTGTTGTCTGTGGCTCTGTAAATCTGAATCATGCTTTTAGGGTTACGGTAGCTGAACTGATAGGTTGGCATTTAATTGACTGTATTCAAACAAAGAAATAATTTAAAAGTTACTTTTGCCAGTCATTGCAGGTCCAGCTAGCATTCAGAGTAGTCTCTGAAGAAAAGAGAAGTGGGGAATCTTGATAACTTTATAGAATTTGTCAGAAGAACTGATTTTTAGTCAGTGAGAGAAGCAGAGGTAGTAGATTCTTGCTGTAGTAATTATTCTATTTTATCAGGACCTTCTGTTCAGTGATTTTGTATATTGGGGTTAAACGAGGATGACAGTAAACGGGAGAGAACCGGGAATCAGACCATTTCGGTTTCTCAGGGTCCCAAGGGTTGCTAACCCTGCTGTGTTACTTTCTGTATTTCTGCTACTACCTGTCTGGCAGTGGGAAGGGCAAACAGAAGGGATGTCTTGACTAGTCAGGGCCTTGAGAGATACTTGTGGATTTGGTTTGTTTTACCCTTTTGAGTCTGTAAGCCTAAGAATATATGTCTTATTCTTGTAGAAAAGGAAAAAAGAGAACAAAATGAAGAAAAAGAAAGAAAAGAAGAAAAAGAGAGAGAAAACAGGACCTGTCCAGCTTTCCAAGGTATGCTTGTGTGAATCTGAAGCCCCATTACATTTTTCATCTAAATACTTAATCTGTCCTGTAATAAAAATTTGTATAACATCACCAGTTTTGTCATAAACAAATAGAAATCTGTCTGTATTGTTTTGAACAGTTAGGAAATATAAAAGAGTATCATCTGTAATTTTACTTGTGATTTGTAACATTACAAAAGAAAGCAAAGCTTTTTTAATGTGTGATCTCATTTTAGTTCTTTAAAAACAAAAAGAAGAATGAAAACTACAGCATGATAACTGGAAAGAAAATTAAGATGAAAATTAAGAAGACTAAGGAAGATATAGAGGTAAGAATTAAAACAGTCTATATATTCCTAAGAGAAAATACTGTATCTTTTAATATTTTTGCAATAGTACTGTCTTTTGTAGAAGAGTGAGTCTTGCACTTAGGGGTTGTAAATTGAGTTTAGCTTTTAGTGTGGCTATGATGCTATCTGAGACATTTTAATTCATTCTTTTGGCAGGTTTTGTGTTACGAGTGGGCTTGGAATACTCAGGCATGAGTAGATAAACTAAAGGGTGCTGGTGCTGGTTCTTAGAATTTCAGTCTCTAATGGTTAGCTGATTCATAGCTTTCTCTGCTGATATAATTTACTGTTTTTAATTGTACTCATCTTCTTTTGGTCTCTTGTGATCAATTGTGGTAATTGCTGCTTTACTGTGTTTTTCTAACACATGCAAAACTAGCCATTATTTAGAGAGGAATTAAAAAAAAGACAACGGTAGTATTAGGACCACGTGGCCATGCATTCTCTCAAAGCAGTCAAATGTTTTTGCTGAGATACCCAGGGAAATTGATATAATGGGTAGTGTTTTGTGCTATTGCTATGAGTGTTTGGACTCAACACTTAAAATAATACCTTCACTCTTTTCAACAATTTCCACACTTTAGAGTGGCCTGCAGAGGGCTCTGGTACTAGTCAGTATGTGTTAGAAGTGCTACTTCGTTGAGGTATATCCAGCTTGGCAGATTCTGGTTCAGCCATAACAATTCATTCTATAGCTACTGAAGCAGACATGAGCATTCCAAGTTAAATTTGATCGAAACTGCATTATCTTCTTTCTGGGGCACTGAAGTTTGTGTTAAATTATGCTTGTCAGTTCTGTCCTAGTAACCTGCTCATTACAATATTTAACATCAAATATCTGATGTTGGTCCTTTTTTGATTGGTTCCTGTGGTCTTGCTGAATTGAACAGCATCCATTCTTTACAGTATTTAAAGATGCGATTTTTTTATAAAAAACACTGAAACAAGTGTTTTGACTGCTTGAGCCATTTCTTACGTGAAGAAAGGACCTAAATTCAATGTTTTGTTTTGCTGCAAGCTGCTGGTTTTGCACAGAAAAAACAATTATACTTCCCAAAGCACAAGACTTGCTGTGTGTACAGTGAAAGTCTCCTCAGACACCAGAGAATAGCATCTGTTCTGCTTGTGAGTTCCCTCCTGAGCAGACTGTGAGCTACATGACTACAGCCCAGTGGAACCTCTGCAGGGAGCCACTTAGAAAATGTATCATGCAATAGTGACAGTGACAGCTTGTCTCCGAGGGCATCTGTCCCCAGGACCCATTGCCTGGTGCATCCCCCAGGCACTCACCCCCAACTGATAGCTAGTTAGATCCAGCTGTGTGAATGTGGATGTGAAAGCCCTACAGAAAACAGGGATCTGCAGCCTTGCTCCACTGAGTCTGTTCAACTGTTCAGCTGCTGCCTCTGCTTCTCTGCTCTACAGAGAGACCGGAACCGTGCGCAGCTCCTGGAATTTCTGAACTCTGCCTTGTAATGGGAAGAGTGCTGGCCAAGGACTTGTAGATATACCAAGTCAATGATCATCATGCCTAGCAAAACACTAAAGGAAAACTCAGGGAAAAGGATGCCAAGTTCGACAAGACCAGAACCTCCTGCTGAGAAGACAATCGAGATGTCCTTTTTTAATGGCAAAATGAAGAGTAGCTAATAACTTGCTAATGAAGATCCATGTCCTCCTTTTGAGATCCTAAGGTAATAGCCAGGCTGTGGTGTTTTAGAAAAGCCCAGGAGTGTGTCATTGACAATGATAAGAAATGACACACTGAAGTCAAATAATGTAATTTCTTTCCTAACTGCATGCAGAATGCACTCTTGATTTCAAATGTCTTAATTTTTCTAGTAGTTTAACCAGAGTATTTGTAAATGTCTGTTTGAAAGATGAGGTGTTTCTTATATGTATATTTTTTTTCTGGTAGTGGTTATACTTGTCCTAAAGAGCAAAGTGACCTCTGTAAATAGAACATGCTTTTACATAAATGATTTTTTTGAAAGTTCACTAGCTAATATATTACTTTCTTTCAGAGTTTGAGATAGGATCTTTCTCTGGACAGTTTATTGCTCTCTCTCACTAGAAAATGTAAAAGCAAAATACTCTAGAGCAATAATGGTAGCGAATGATTTGTATCCTAAAAGAGAAGCAGAAAAGGTCTCTGATTTTGTTTGTTTATCTCAATCAGCTGTTCAAAGGCAGCTCACAATAAATAGTTTACCCCCCACATCTGGAGTTGCAGTTCCTACACCTAAAAACTCTGGAGTTCTGGCCTGCCTTTCTGATCCTGTGAGTTGTGTATCAAATCTTTCTCTGTCTGAAGTGAAGCAAGACACACACCACATACCTTACCCTAATGGAGAAAGAGCTGCAGGAATAAATCAGAGGCAGGCAGTGACGGTGACTCTCTGGATATGTTGACAGTCTGCTGTGAGATGAGACAGGTATGGATATGCAGCTGGAGCCCAGCATAACTTGTGTGTTAGCTGTGGTAGTTTGCTCAGTGCTTGTGCTCTTCCTTCCTTCCAGAGCTTGACTTTCGATTAGCCAGCAGGCCCCTGTGTACATAACCCTGATCAGGGAGTCCCACTTGAATCGCCCGCAAAGCAAGTGCTTCCCAGGAACTACCGTTTAGGAATGCCTGAACAAAAGGAGTCAAGGGTAGTTGACTTTGACAAGAGCATCAGGTCTACAGCAGTCAGAGTGTGGGGAGTTCATTAGAGAGCAAGTGGAAAACTCCTTGCCTCTGTGTCTCCTACAGCGTTTTGAAGTAAACCTGAAGATCTGTACCATTGCTCAAGGGATAATTTTATAACTGTTTTGATGTGTGAAACCTTCTGAAGATCTAGAATCCTGTATTTTCCCTAGTTTTCTTTTATTGTGAAGCATTTTATAGTTGTTGCAGAGATGTAATTCTTTAGAGATTAAAGCCCTGATCCAGAAAAGCATGTCTATACATCCTTATCAACATAAAACTTGGAAAAACATAAGTAAGAACTGGAGTTTCCTTGACTTGTATCTGGCAATGGAGGCCTTTTTTGGAAGTACTGCTCTGAAATGTCAGTAGGGGGAAAAACAAACAAGAAAACTCCTTTTTTTTTTCGTGAGCATAATGCTTTGATTTATGCTACTTTGGTATCTTCTAGCTAGTGATGTCAAAGGATCTTGCCCAGATAAGCAGCTTTTTTCTCTGGTCTTTGCGTAACAAGGTTAATCCCAAACAATCTCCTGGAAGACACTAACATCTTTCCAATTCCTTAGGTTTTATTTTATATAAAGATAGTATAATTTCTGAAAATTTGTCAGGGTGGGGAGGGAGTAGAAATTTGGAAGATGGAAAGCATATAGGAATGGGAAACACAGGGATCACACTTGTAAAGAACTGCATTGGTTCGAAGGTTCAGACTTAAGTGAAATAATTCGCTTTTTGGTGCCTTCGTCAAGATTGTAAAAACTCCTTCCCTGTTCCACATTAGTATGGAAAAGGCAAAGAGCCTTTAGAAATATGTGGTCTGTTCCTCTTTTAGGGTTTTGGTAGTTGCTGACTCTAATGATGCAAAAACGAGTCAAACTGCTTTTTCTTAAAAAACAAACAAATCCTTTTTCTCTTTCTTGGTGTTTCAGGGCAGGAATTTTTCCTGCTCAGTTCTGACATGCTGAATATGCTTTAGTGATGCTTTAAAATATTTCTATGCCAGCATTTACTTGTAAGCAATCATTTCTTTTAGAGAGCCAAGCTGCTTAAGCTCTGTGGCAGTGATTCAGTTTTATTCTCTCCTCCTCAGTCAGTTACAGGTGGTGTCTGAAACTTCCCAGCATTTGCTGCTTTTGTAAACCTCCTTTTCTTTCCTACCCATCTTCATGCAGATTCTCAGGTTTCTAAAGTGGTTTGAGTAATGTTGCATCCTTTGTTTCTCTGTCTTTCCCCACAAGCATTGAGATCACATGCTTCTTGGGACTGAGTATCTTTGAGGCTGCTGTCTGGAGCTGGCCAGCAGATTCCAGTCCTCCCTAGTGAGCACAGGCCCTTACAGCCAGAATAATTGTCCATGCCTTGCTGCCTCAGGAAAGAATTTCATTTTGTTGACCTTTTCACTAAAGCATAGCTTCTTAATACTGCTTCAAATCACTATTGTGGCAGCTAAACCACAGACTGAACCAGATGTGAGGGTTACAACAATAAGAATGTGGTGAACATCAGGTTGAGAAATTTGCATGGGGGAACTGTGAAACAACATGGAATGTCAACCTGATAGGCAAGGGGCTGACAGACTTGCTACCAGGTCTCAAAAAGGTGCGTACTGTGGGTGAAGATGCAGGCTGGAACAATAGAGCAATAGAAAAGGTATGAGGTAGGGATGGAGGGAGACTTCTGCTGTCAGAAGTCATGGTGTGGGGCCAAGGTGAGGTGATAAAGAAGGGGCTGCAGAAGCTTACCTTGCTGGGCAAGTTGAGATTCTTCCTAAAATTATGAATAATTGATGAAAATCTGCCTTGTGTGTGTGTGTGCGCGCGTGTGTGTGACAGTCTTCCCTATCACACTCAACTTTCTGTGTCTCTGTACCATTTTCCATTCTGGGAATCAGGCAGAACTCAGCTGAATTTTTCTGACAACAGAAATTCCAGAAACAGAAGTCACTGTGCAATTCTTTGTTACTCGTTTCCTTTACAGTTTGCTTGAAATTCACTCTTTTGCCCACACGAAAATGTAGAAGAGATGAAGCTGAGGAAATGTGTATAAATGCCACTTTGTCTTGGAAGTACCTTGCTCCATGGAACTAAGGTGTATCATCCTGCAGAACTGAGATGGGTCTGCGATTGTGGTAACTCTTCAGTATTTAGTGTGATTAAGCTTGGGCAAGTTGTGCTGTTTTGATGTACCTGGGTGTTTCATGCTGCAGGAATGTATGAGCCTTCCCAGTCATCTTCTGTAGCAGGAAAATCTGAGTGAGCTCTATACACAGGGGAAGAGCAGAGGTCAGAGGCTAAGTGACTTGTCCTGGGATCACCTGCCAAACCTGCCCTGGTGTGGGCATGGGCCCTGACAGCTGAATGGAGCTCTGATGTCCTTTGGTGTGTAAAACTCATGGTCTTTGCTGTGCATATTTAGTCTCCAAGGTTCCAGTTCAGCTCTCCAGGTGGGGAGCTCCACTGTCATTTGGGGACTCCATGAAATGGCTGAACTTTACAGGGTATTGGGTTCTCCTGAAGGAATGAGGTCTTGGGCACACCCAGGAATCCTCCAGTCTGCTACTTGGTTGTACTTGAAGCTGTAGGGGGACGAGCTTTTGAGGAGCTGCTGCTTAAAATTACTGGCAAGCACCCAGCCACCTGTTGCCATCTGTGGACAAAATTAATCATCAAAATTACAGTTCCAGAGCACAGATCATGATATATTTGGTTGTTGACAACAGGGGTTATTTTCCTGCCTGTTCAATTTCAGTCTTAAATTATGATTCCCAAGGAGTATGACACATCCAGTGTTGTCTGAGGGACAAGCAGGACATGGTGCTGAGGGGTCTATGGAGGCATGTTTTGAGCCCTTTCAACCAGCATGAAGAACACATTAATATCCAGTCTGAGAGGCACAATGTTTAAGATGACAGCTGTTCCCATACCTGCACGCTGACCACTGGTGCTATCTCCAGTAAGGCACTAAACACCAGGGCTAACACTAGTTGTGTTCATTTTGCTCTCCGCTCGTGTGCTGCTCTTTCGGTGACAGCAATGTGAGACAACAGTAGTGCCAGAGTGAGGAATTTGTCAGGAGAGGCCTGGATAGAAAGCTGCTGCCTGTTCCCTGGTTAGTCTGTGGTGGGATATCCGCCAGTAGGTGGCATTGCTGCCCAGCTGGAATGTTACGGAAATCTATTTTGTTTTTTACCTTTGGACATTGGCTTTGCACTTTCTTATTCTGAAACCCTTTAATTAGCCTGCAAATACCTAATTATGCTTGTTTATGGGGAACATTTGTTACTGCTGTCCTATGAATTTAATCCAGTCTTTGTTCATTTCTTGCCCTTGGCTGTGCTGAGGACAGACAATAAACTCTTCTGCTGGTGCTTGCATGCCAAAGGCAGAAGGAAGCCTTTAACTTCTCGGTAGCTGAATGCAACAGGAGCAAGTTGCAGAGAGCCCGTAGGGACCTGGAAGGACCAGGTGTTCTTGCACCACCCTACCTGGGGCTGCTGAGTTCTTCAGAAATTGAACCTGGCTCTTCTCCATCTCTTAAATACCAGTGCCAGAATATAGAAAAAAAACCCACCAACTTGAGTATTTCACTGTTGCTGCTTCATAACACATCTGGTTATTTAAATAGTCTTCAGACCGAATAAGGTGCAATCTGTTGCTTTAGGCAACCTGACACTGGAGAGAATGAGGTTGGAAAAGGTACTGCACGTGGACTGTGACATGATAGAGGCCTTTGAGAATACATTGTTATCACTGAACAGATGTAATAGTAATGGCATTCTGAGAGTAGGTACTCTGATGTCAAAAACACAGATCTTTCCTCCACTTCTGTATATCTACTCCTGGGTCAGATAACATTTATTTGGTAGAGGCAACACGTGATTTTGACTGAAATAGAGAGGTAAGATGGTATGATCTGGTTATCTAGCCAGGATGCTAAGATTTCATAATTTTATGAAGTGTACAGTGTACACAGATAACTGTAAATCGCCACATAATCCACTGTGCTTCTTGTATCCCTTTTCCTCACCTTTCTCTTGTGTTTTTAAGCTCTCATCCTGTAAGGATTTTCCCGTAGTCTGAGAATATCTTTGTGCACAACTGCACAGAAAATACATGGTAGTCATTGGGAGACCTGGGTCCAAGACCCAGCATTCAGGGCCAGCATAGTATCTTTCTGATGTAAGCCAGCTCAAAACATGGCTTCTCTGATTATGCAAAGAGAACAAGAGGTCCTTGTGGCAACAGCCCACCGCACAGATGGCAGTACCAGGGAAAGGCAGGCACCAAGATTATGATGTCTCTGTCTCTGTCACAGGTGGGTGGAACTGAGGGAGGCCTAATAGTCCTTCCTCTATGGCAGGGCACAACCAAAAAGGCTGTGACTGTGCCTCTCAGAATGCTTTTTGGGCAAAACTACAATGCCATGTCCTTCATCAGAGAGGTATAGCAGAACACAGGAATATCAGAATGACCATCCAGTCAAGCCGTCTGTAGTTTTCCTTCTGAGAGAAGCCTATAGCAATGTTTGGGGGAAGTAGTGTAAGCAACAACACAGATTTGCTTGTCCACAGCTTCTGTCAAGGAGTAGCTTAAGCCTTGTGCTATAGGCTGCATCTAAACCACTGTGGTTTACTAACTCTCTGTACTCACACAGTCCCCTTTTGGAACCACTCGTCTGTCTGATCACCAGAGTGTGCCAAGCAATGCAATCCATGCTTCAGTAATACTTCGTGTGGGGAAAAAAAGTGTTCCCCATTGTTAAAGGGGATACATGCATACTTTGCATGTATGATGCTTAGCAGAGGGAGTCCTGAGTCACCTGGGACCATCTGATGATATTAAGGTGTTCTAGTACTCAGGATCAGGTATGGAATCAATGGAGTGACTCAAAAATACCTGGTGACAAAACATCCATTTTGTCACTTATATCTTTTCATTTTGTGGTAATACTGGTTAATGTAAGACGTGCTTGGAAGCATGTTGATGATTTCAAGCTTCTATCTGTAAATCATGTAGCTTCAGAGAATTCAGACATTTGCAATTGCTTAATCTTGGTTATTTAAAACCTTGTATCTTGAGATCTGTTTGTAGAGGTAGCAAGATGGAAGGTGGGCAGTTGCATTTGTAGCCTGTAGAGAGAAGATGGGTTTTTTTGCTTAGATCAAGTACCTTTACCATTCTTGCCTTCCTCCTTTGATACAAACACATTAGAGTAGGGCAGAGGAACAGCTGTTGTGTTTGGCTAGATACAAACAAGTTATATTTCAGGAGATCTTTAATTAAAGACAACAAGTACAAATCAGTTGGTTTATATTCCACAGCTTTGCTTTAATTCTCCAAGGTTCCATGATGAAATATATAAACAGTGCAATGTCAGCAGACAGGTATTTCCCGCAGAGCTTACTCCAGTTCCCTGTGGCGTGACAGCTGCCTGAACTGTGTGCCGGCATGGGAGAGGAGACTCACCTCCTGCACTGCACACCTCTGCTGGCTGCCACAGCCTCCGGACAAGGCCCGTCTGTAGAAGCCCCAGAAGCAGGGCTGCCCAGCCTCCCTCAGGTGAGTAGTGCCTCTGAGAAGTGTTAGCCCTTGGAAGCCCAGCAGTGCAACTGAGCTGCTGCTGTTACTTATTAAAATGTATAGCAAGTCTAGGACTGCTTTTTGCTGGGTGTGACAGTGTCCTTTGGGCAGCACTACACTACCAGCAGTGGGCCAACAGCAATGCTCTGAGCTGATACCAAAATCCTTGCTCAATTCCGAGAGAATCTTTGAGGATTTAGAATGATTCTTGTTCAGTTCACTCTTGTACGTTAATGATTATGTGCTGCTAGTTCACTTTTTATTCTTCTTAAAGAATTAAGACACTGGACTAGCTCTAGGGAGGTGCTAAGAACAGATCAGAGGGTCCCATTAGGGCTGTGTAGAAATGTTTTGTTTAGTTTTTCTACGCTAGCAAGTAGTGCAGCCCAGGAGGAGCAGAGCTGTAGAGTCAGACAGTTATCAGTGATGACCTGATGTTCACTCTACATAAGTTTTGTGAGGGTTTATTTCAGACCACCATTAGTCCAGCTTTATGGAGCTGTGAGCTACCTGTATCATTTGGGTTAGCTTCAGCCCAAAGCAATCTTGTTTGCCCACTGTGTGTGCCCAGTGCCATGGACCATAGCACAGTAGGTGGGGACAGTTAGGAGTTTCATGCTCCTGATTTGAACAAAGATGCTAATTTAGCCACACAGAAATGTGGAATTAGGACAAGGCAAACATGAGTGGGTAGTTGTTGCTACATGCTCTTTTATGGTTCAGTCTACAGCATTCCTAAGGAAAAGGAGCACCACAAGCGGAGTGCAACAGTCGTGCATCCAAACCACTTCTCCAGCTCTGCTTCAGTACCTGCTGCTGCACACACAGTGCAGAAGGTCACAGTCAGTCTCCAAACAGCTGGCCACAGGTGAACGTGGTAGTACTTCTATCCCTTTAAAAGTACTAGATAACATGGAGTGAGAATAGAACTCTCATAGCTTGGTATCTGAATATCCCTTGGCCATCAGATCACACAGTGTAACCTGCAGAAGCAGTACAGGGAGAGTGATACTGTTTAAAAGTTTGGATTACATTTTGTTGTGGAATTAGAAATGCTGGGTAAGTCGAAACAAAACTGCTGTCACAAGCACTGCCACAGTCTGGCCTCCATAACATGCAGGGTTTTCACCAAAGATCAGATTTGTCTCCCTTGGCTGGCTCTTGCAGGAGAATGGTATCTGCTAGCTGGAAGTTGTTAATGAAGGGCACAGCATGATCACAGGCTGCTGTGATAGTGTGAACACCCTTCAGGTGATTCCTTATCTTTGTACATTGGTGTAGGGAAGTTAGTTACTACTGATTTTCCTTAAGAAAGAGTGAGGACACTATTGACGCTGTAGTGTAACAAAGAGCTTTATGTCAGTGTGTCAAAATGTCGTGTGTCTCCTAGCAGTCCATCAAACATCACATCAATACAGTCAATACTGAAAGTGTCAAATAGAACGTAAGTGCAAATAAAATGACTACAGCGCTGTAGCAGGAAATTCATGAACTCGTCCCGGCCTTCAGTACCATACAGTGGCTTGCAAATATAGATAAAAAAAATATGGCTGACTTTTTTCCAAACAAGAATTTTTCTGAAAATTATGGTAATCCCTTGCTAGAGATCCTACATCTTCTAGACAGCTAAGGCTATGCTAAGTATCTCAAGCCTTTGTTTTTACTTCACATACACAATCACGTTACTTCACAAGGACATACGGCTGAAAAACACTAAGCTGATTGTCGGAAGGCTTTAAACTCTCCCTCATTGACCTAGAGTTGAAATAGCTTGTCCCAAAGTGGATGCTGTATTTGGAAGCCCCAAGGTGAGCTTCTGCTATCTGTCCCTAGGAGGGTTGCTGGCAGCAGTGTTTACCAAGGGACAAGAAACTACAGCCTGGTGCTAGTAAGAAAGCCTTGTCTTCAATCTTACATAGCCCAGAGGGGAGAGAGAAAGAGACAGAATTTCACAGTCTTAGAGAGTTCCTAAGGGTTTGATCTTGATCTTTGTTTTATTCTGCCTTCCCCCATCTCTGGAAGAAACCACACATTTCTACTCTAGGATAAATCTCATGCACTGGAATTCTTCCCAGAGTTGGCACAGCTTCAAAGGGTTTTCTCTTGGCTGTAGAACCCACATGCTGTTGCAAAGATCCCCAGGGAAAAGAGCTGGAAACGGACAAAAGAACAACAAAGCTACAGGGTCCTCCAGGAGGCTACACCCCACTGGGATGATTCCCCAAAAGCCAGTCACACAGGCAAATCCCTCTCTTCCTTCCCCATCTTCCATTGGTCACCACAAAGCATCCTAGCCCTTGGGTTCTCTTCAGGACCCATGACTTTCACAGTGCGCTGTCCTGTTTCCTTTGCTGGTGAGAGCTCTCCCTACAGATGATTACTTAGGGCCCTAGCAGCTTTTCCTTAGTGGCATTTTCCTGCTTCTTCAAGCTCTCAGCAGAACATTCATCTGCCAGAGCCCTTCAGACACTCACAGCAGCAAGCTGTTCAAATGATCTCACCTGATGCTGCTGTACAAAGAGCCCTGGGAATGAACGCTGAGTCCCTTCATCCTTCTCTGTACGTGGATACTCTCCTTCAGTACTCTTTCAGGCTTGGCCATAAACATTAATTTCAAACCACTGATTTATTACTGGCGTGTGGGGTGGAGCACTGACCTTAGCAACAGAACACTGAGGATCCACAACAGCATTTGACATAGCTCTGAGGTATCCACCTGTATATCTACATAGCAGGTTGTTCAATTTCTATCTACTCTGCAGGTGCAAGGTTCATGGGGTTCTGCCTGCACAAAAGAGAAAATACCGAAGAAACCTGAACATGCATAAACTGGTTGTTGTGGAATAATATTGGTCTTTAATCTCAAAAACTTGGGTCTCTTTCTACTCAGGTTGGATTGTGAACTGTCAGCAAAAAGTGGATCAAGAGCAGTGCTGAGGTTACCTGTGAAGTTTGTTGTAGCACTGAGGAAGGCTATTAGTTGGAAAAGGAAGTTCAGTTCCAAATCAGATACTAGCTTTACCTCACAAGCCTGATCCTGCAAGCCTCACTCATTTAAGTTGGCTGTCTTGCTTTCAGCAAGACTGGTCCAGGCAGCAGCTCTCAGTAGCTCGAGCCAAAAGTTTTTATAGATAACTACATCCAGGCTGGAGGGGAAAGGGAAAAGACGGACATAGCAAAACTAATTCATTTTCCACAAAAGAGGAGTAATAAAAATGAGATAGTAAGTGAGCCTTGCCCTTAAGGTTACTGAATAGCTACTAAATTAAAGGAAAGGCTACCATGTTTGGTAATAAATTGTATCATCCACTGCAGGCATCAGCTGCAGTTACTATGGACACAGCTTCCAAGACAGAGATAGGCAGGAAGAGAGAGCTGGAACAAAGAAGGAACAGTAGAGCTAAAAAAGGGTTAGCTGGGATTTTGGAAGATCACTGTCTAAAAACCTTATTCAGTATAGAGTCAGAAATCCTTGGTGTGCCGAAATTCTGGCATGCTCCAAACCCTTCTGGTGGGCTGGGTGCCCCGTTCCACATCCTCGGAGATGGTCTTGATATCACTGATGAACGGGGAAATCCTGGACCGAGATTTAAATGTTGCTAAGGAGAGGCTGGTTCTGTTCTTTGTGTTCCATTGCCTGGCAAGCTTCTTGGCTTCTTCCTCCTCTTTGATCTTCTCAGCAGCTTCCTGCAGGACAGACCGGAAGAGCCGGGATACTTCCTGTGCTTCTGGTTCATATTCAGCAACAACTTGCCGGAATCTGAAAGCACAGTCAAGGCGCAGCTTTGATTAAAAACATCAATTTACGGATTGCTGCCAAATCCCTGTGCTAGGCTTGGAACTTGCACTTTCCTGCTAAATGAGACTTTCTGGACTGAAGGGAACAACAACAGGGAGGGGCCATGGAGATATACTTAAGGTCTCTAAAATCACAAGCAAGCCATGGAATGTAAGGAAGCAATGAATCACTGTTTCTTATAAGCACAAGAGATAGTTGGGAGAACCAAACAAAACTAGAAGGCAAGTTTGAAACAGAAGGAAGTGCTCTTTCACGTAACACCTATTAAACCAGAACTCAGTGCTATCAATAGCTAAGAAACAAAATTATTAGACAAGTTTATGGAAAATGTCCCCATCAGCGCTGATTAAATATGATTGTCCAAATGCAAATCCTTGCTCGAGTAGTCCCTTAACTGCAGCTTACCAGAAGCTGAGGGTAGACCAGGGAAAGGCCCACTAGACTTCCCCTTTTTCCAATGCTTGTTCCCCATACCATTACCCAATGGCCATTAGACAAACAAAAATCCAGTAAAACTCTTCTTTGTTTGGTAGTCTTTCAATATCTAACGCTCAGTGAAGGGGTGTTTCATCCTCCAATGGATTTCTGTAAGATAATGAACTGGCTCAGTTCATTATCAGCATGATGCTGTATCTAATTAGATAACTGTGAATTACTTCAGTGCCTTTTTTGACATTTACTAAGCTAGCTTAATACCAAGGAAGTGAAAAGAATCACCCCTGTATGTTTTGCAGGTGAGGAAGACGAGATGCAGAGCAGGATAGTTTTCATGAAGCCACTGAGTGGGCCACTGGCCAGGCGAAGAAGAGAGCATGCCATTGCTGACACTTCGTTGGGTGACTTGGTCCCCAGCCTGGAGAGTGAGGGATCCACTCCCTAGGCTCACACAGCAGTCATGTAGATATGCTAATTGTTCTGTAACAGTATGTATTTATGACAGGGGTTAATATGGGTACTCTTCTAATAAATATTCACTTCTTACTATTAAAATTACACCTACAAGCAGACAGAGAGCTGAACTAGTACTTCATTAGAATGCAGGTATTTGTACTTCATGGAAGCTAAAGTGTATAAGGTCTGTAAGCATTCTGATATTTTTCTGCAACAGAACTTGACAAGGATGGAAAACAGTAGGACTGTATTTAAATAAGCCTAATACATCAGAAGCAGACAGAAGAAAATATTGCCTCTTGGTTTTTTGGTATGGCCTAGGAATGTAACTGGGAGTTTAGCACATATGGCATTGCACCACTTAATGGTGTACCAAAGGGTACCCAAGATAATAAGGACAGAAAGAAAGCCAGAGAGAAACCAAAAAGACTTTTTGTGCATTTATGTATTTTGACTCTGACTGCCGAGACCTGTTATTGGACATGTATCATGACATCATGCTGTATCCCAAATAGTTCAGTGCCTTTCTCTCCCAGCAGGTACTGGCAGCTACATGACCAGCTGTGGAGACACCAGTCAGTATTGCTTCCTGAGGGAATTCGGTGTCAGCAGAGGTCACCAGCCCCTTTCAGCATTAAGCTATTTCAGTTGCTTTGGATGAATTCTTAGTCTCCCTCCCCTCACCAAAAACTTTTAAACTTTGAACATTTGGGTGCAAAAAGCCTCTGAGGCACTGTAGTTCATAGTGGTACATAAGTACTTACACAGTGATGCCAAACAGCCTGTAAAAGCAAGAGACTACATCTTGCTGAGGGTAAGCACACAACAGCGGTAACAGGGGTTTGCTGCACATTGCAAACATCCTCTCTGCCTTTTGAGGAGGCACTTCAGTTGTGTTATCAAAGAGCCTAAAATGCAGTTTTCACAATAAATATATTTTTCCTTTTATCCTATTTGAAGTATAGACAGATAAGTGCATGGAAGCCCAAGTCTTCACAACATTATTATTATTATTATACCAGGGAAAGCACCTTCAAAGGATTTTTATTGCAGAGGTGAACTAAATGAGTCATTCCATCATTTTATCTCCATGTGTATTTTAAAGAGAGATGCTGTCGTATTTTATATCTGTATATATCAGTACATTCTCCTTTTTTCTATTGATAATTGTGCACCCAAAAGGCCTCATCACTGCCTCTGATTTTAGAGGTTGTGTGTCATACTGCTGGATTGTGGCTCCAGAGCAGGTAGCAGCATGTGTCAGGCTATTACTGGACCAGTAACTGGCTCTGGGAACAAGAGAGGAAATGGGTGGTTTGACAGCAAATTTACCCCTTGAGCACAGAGCTCTAATGCTTATGCCTTGTGTTGCTAATAACACTCCCAACCAATTTAGCTGAAATAGTTTTCTAGAATCAGAGTGACTTTCCACCTTCACAGCTATCTGCCTGTTTGCGCTCTTCTTAGCTAGGACAGTAAGAATAGTTTTGTGAACTCTGCTGTTAAGATTTACCTCCAACTTATCAGGACCAACATCAAAACTACTTCATATGGATTTGAGCAGGTCTAAGAAACAAGGAGAAAGCAATCCAAAAGGTTGTCTGCTAGTCACCCAATGAAAAGCCACTCACATTCTGATGGAGAAGGGAAAGGGGAGCCTTTTCTGTCCCCTAATAAGATGAACTAACTTAACCCTTTATTAATGCTCACCTAGCATAAGTACTGGCACGTTTGTGTAAGGGGCAGCCTGTGTAGGAAGTCCAAAAGGTGTGCACACCACAGATATTTCTCAGGAGAAAAGACAGACAGGCTATCAGGGCTGAGGTGTAGCTAAAGCAGTCTATGTATCAGAGGACAGATGATGTTTGCTGCAGACACCTGCACATAACCAAAGCCATCTTACCCGCTTATCAATGAAAGACAGTTGGTGTACTGGATGATCCATCAATCTGCTCTCTGCACAGAACACCCAACATATAAGAACAGCAAAACCACTGGAATCAAGGGATATGGGCTTTCACCTTGGCAAGCAAACTCCACTCAAAGCTGCTCAGTAGAATTTAGCACACAAAATTGCACAAGGCTCACTTATCTTCTAGCACAAGTTAACACCCTTATGCTTTTGCATGGAACAGTTTCAAACTAGGCAACTGCACAACCATATCTAGAAATGCCTCAACAGGGTTTCCTTATTCATCATAAAAGCATTACCTATCTACCTATCTTGTGACACAAGGTATGAGACTGCTGGTAGCCTGTAAGACATTATGCAAGTCACGCAGACATGACTGTCAACAAAACTCACCTTGAACCAGCACAGAAGCCTGGGGCAGATCTATAGGGATGAGCACATTCCCCAGTCCAGGCAGCATTTTATTAACAATTCAAACAAATTTGTTTTTCAAATTGTGACCCTTCTGTTTCCTTTAAGATTTTAAGAATCTGGCTGCACTTGGCTCGTACTGGCACTGCTTTTTTAAAGCGCTGTCACCTGCCTATGTTATTCTGTAGGTCCCCAGTACAGAGGGTTCCCTAAGTACAGCCTGAACTTTAAAGACCTGTTAAATCCAATGGAAGTCCATGGACTTAAACAATATGCTTATAGTTCAGTGTATTCCTGAGTGCCTGTCTGAATTGGGAGCTCTAAGTGGATTTAGTAATTCAAAGAAAACGTGGGGTGCTTAGTGCTAATAATTAGCTGCTGACTCCTGAATTTTGAACAGGAATTCTGGTTATAGTGTAACACTGTGAACAGCTTTGCTAGAGAAGACTCCTTGACTCCTAAAGAATTATGGCATTCACACTAATTGCAACACTTATATCACATCACCTCAAACTTAAGCTCATAATTGTAAATAAATCCACTTTTGATTTTAGTCATTTGTCTTCAAAAATACTAGGAAAGCCGCTTCAGCTTATACACAAACCTTAGAAAATTACAGTCCTTAGCCTGTGGTATTAATAACAACCTCGGTCACCAAAATGCAGGTTTACATTTCAATATTAGTGGGGTTTTTTTGTTTCCCTCTGGGCAAAGAAGGACAAAAACCCACTGTTTCACTTTTGCTGAAACCAAAAGAAATTAAAGAGACCTTCACTAATTCTGATTAGGGCTGAAGCTCTGAGTAAAGATGGCAAAAATCTAAAGTTTTGTATTGGTAACCTACTTGTTACCTACTAGTCTACTTGTTCGGTTTAACCATGGCAGTCAGGTACCAAACGCCTCACTGTCATTTCCTTCAAATGGCTCCAGGATTTAATTTTAAATAGTCAGTGATCTCCAAGCCAGTAACCTAAAGCTAAGTTACTCCTGAATGAAATAGCTTTATTTACATGAGGTGAATCAGAGTCTCCAGATATCTGATGGTATTTGCAGTGTATTTGAATCCTTCCAGAATTCCAACAGTCTCAAAGAGAGGTTTCTATTGACCTGAAATACAAAATTAGCAAACTGAATGTGAAAAAAACCCCTTTCATTTGTGAAGTGCTCTATTCCATCCTCTTCCACATTTAAAGAAACAAATATATATAAACTTTACCTCACAGTAGATGAAACTGTAGCCACAGAAAAGGACAATTTGGATATCATTTAGACCTTTGGAGAATGAAGTGACATCTCTGACAACCCATACAAAAATGTTTTGTTCTAGCTTTGACTCTGAGCTCAGTCTCACAAAGAAGGAGACCTTGCATGACACAAACAAAACAAACTCTGCAGTCTTGAAAGTTGCCTGCTACTTGTGTTATTTAAGTATTACATGTTTGCCAAGTACATCAAAAAGGACTTCAGCTCTTCAAATGCCTAAAAGGGAAGGGAAAGGATCAAGCTTGCTATTTCAGTCAGAACCAAGGACTTCAGTAGAGTACACACTCTGCATTTCAATTTCCAAGTGCAAGCTCATAGATGGGGGTTTTTTGTGGAAGATTTTTCTAGAAGTTGCTGCATATTACAAAGTCACAGAGTATTCAAGAGGAAACAGTGGTGCAATGATCTTGTTATTAAAGTGCTTCACTGGAAATGTGAAGGTTTCCATTGAATTCCTATTATACTCATTTTGGGGAAGTTACTAAAATCTCCA
Source organism: Neopelma chrysocephalum (assembly GCF_003984885.1). Classification (NCBI taxonomy): domain Eukaryota; kingdom Metazoa; phylum Chordata; class Aves; order Passeriformes; family Pipridae; genus Neopelma; species Neopelma chrysocephalum. The sequence goes on from NW_020897717.1 coordinate 9,089,158, forward strand.
TCTTATCTCACTTTCTGAGAAGAACATTTGTCCAATTTTGGCTGTCTTTCAATTAAATTGCATGCTCCTTCTTTCTCCTGTACATTTTCAGCTCCTGACATGGCAAGCCCCATTCTTTTTCTTTGTTTCCATGTCAGCAATAAGGATTTCTTGGAATCACAGAGCTCTCGGTTAGAAGGTTATAAAAGAAGAGGGGTCAACTGTTTACATTTCCAACACAAGATGAAAGGATTATTGAATAAAACTAGGACATATGAGTTTAAGACAAGCAAAACAGTTTTTTACAGCAGAGTTGTAGTTCAGGAGTGGACCTCTTCCACAGGGTGCCACAAATGCTAAAAGTTTACTTGTGTTCAAAAAGATAAAAGCCCCCACAACCTAAACAAACTACTGAAAGAAAAAGCCACATCAGCCAATTATGGATAGAAAGTCCACTTCTGGCTCCAAAAGTCTCCCAGTTACAAGGCACAATTAGTTGGATGCTGTATATAAGGTATTGTAATTGCCTGTACTGTTGGATTTGCTTGCCTTGTTCTTTGCTCTTTTCCTTACACTGATGCTACTGGCCACTCTCTCACACACAGTCTGCACATCAGACCATTCAGACCTTTGACCCAATCCAGTTCCACCATTTTTGTGGCTATGATTTTTCCCTTCTCAATCGTGGAATTGAACCAACTAAAGTAATGCAAGCCTCATTTTGTTATGTGGCTCTGTGAACCATGCAAACTCTGTAGTATGGAACAAAAACATGCCAATTCTTGAATCATACTGTAATACAACTTATGATAGCCTACAATAGCAATTTGTAAGAGTTTTAAGAGGATGGTTTTAGCCTCTTTCAATCATACCCACATAGATCCCACCAGCATTGCTGAGTATGTTTATCTACTGCCAGCAGTATGCTGAATCCTGAACAGTGAATGACACTACAAGCTGCACTGAAATCACACATCTTGCATGATCTGTTTCAGTTAAAATAAAAATTAAAAATTAAAAAATAGCAAAGCAGCAGCAAGTTGTATGTGGCTCAGCTTAATACTTTTCTGAAGGAGATGATGAACCTTGGTACTTCCCAGCTCCAGCAGCAGAAGCTTGCTCTCATGGAAATAACCTGTTTGCCAGACAGGCCCCACTCAGTGACCCTGGGGATGGTGAAAATAACTCTGAACCCCAAGGGATTTGGAGTGGCTTGTTTACAGCATAGCTTGGAGTTATACAAATACAAGGGAGGTGCTGCCCAGCAAACTTTCAGCGGAGAGAACTTGGCCACTGAATGATCTCTGATTCTGACACCATAGCCATCTTTTCAACAAAGGCCTGTGCCGGCTTGCTTCTAAGGTTCAGCCTAAGGCTAGAGAGGTACCTTTGGCATCCTTTCCTGGCTACTCCAGTGCTTTTACAGTTGTAGTTCAAGCACTGTAGATTCATTTTTTTCAAGGGAAAACAGGTGTCAGCATATGCAGTGAGGGACTGCAGAGTGCTGAGACCCCCCTTGTATATGGCCTGCAAGGACTGTCTTCTAATCCCAACTGAAGAACATGTTGAAACAGGGGAATTTGATAATAAAGGCCCATTTCATAACTTTGCTTTGGCTAAGGTGGGCTTCAGAGTCACTATTTGTCACTTGCACTGTGCTAAATGCGACGGTTTAACTTAGAACAGCCACCTCAAAAGGAAAAGAGCCACACCCCTCCCTTCCCGTTTGGATGCTAAGGCAGAATTAGGTGAGTTTCTAAAGGCATTTCCACGAAAGGTCACTCAACTGGCAAGCAGCAATCCTATGTCTAGCACTTGAAAGGCTCAACAACAAGTCCTGTCTACATCCACACTGCAGAAGTCAGAAGCACCACTTAGCTGTTCAATCCAACTGCATGCCCCACCTGCATCCCGCTCCATGTCAAGGGTGTGGAGGGGGCAGAGGAGGGAGACACAAGTCCCTCCTTTCTCTGAGAATACCTGGCTCACAGGCTGAAAAAAAATAATAGCACCTTTTGGCTAGTTTGGACACTGAGGACAAGTGCCTCAATAGACCTACTGGACAGCTTAAATCAAGGAATGAAGGCTCCAGTGAGAGTGGATAAACACCAAAGGAGTTATTCAGAGACTGTGGAATCTCCACCCTTGGGGATATTCAACAGTGGACAGGACAAGGCCCTGAGCAACCTGATCTAACTTTGAAGTTGGCCCTATTCTGAGTAGGAAGTCAAAGTACATACCTGCAGAGGTCTCTCTCAACCTCAGTTTCTCCAAGATTCTAAAGTCTGAAGCAAAAGCCGTCACAATACTGAAATGGTGACTGTTCATCAGGCAAGATAAAGCTGCTCTGACTGTTCAGGAGCATAAAGTACTCAAGCCGGTCTCAGGGGGAGATGGCATTTAGTAACTTGGAGGAAATAATGTCATGTTAAACTGACTTAAAACATTAGATTTCCCTTCTTCCACAAAGACACTGTCCCAACAGAACTTATCATACAGGATGCCGAGTTTTGGTTCTGTTGGTCCTGGCAACTCTCATTCCCTCTTTGCATATCATATGGAGGAAAAGGGGAAAGGAAAGGTCTGTATCATCACATCTTTTACTGTACCTGACTATGACAGGCCCACAGTAGGAAGGATGTATTTTGGCACACATATCCTCCAGCTGCAGCCGCTCTCCTGGGCTGATATCATAGTTGTGCTTTGGATAGCTGACCAGCCAGCCGTAGTCCACCCCAGTCTTGATCTTGCGATATTCATTCTCCCGCTCTCGCTGCTGCTTCTCTGCCTGCTTGATCTGCCAGCTCAGCTCCATCATCAGCGTTTCAACCACCATTTCTGTGGGGTTCCTCTGGGAAATGCGGCTTGGGGGCTCATTCCACCTGAACCAGGATGCCAGTGACATAGTGCTCTGTGTGCCTTCACTGGGAGTGGGTTTAGGGTAGGGAAGGAGAGAAAAAGAACAGTGCCATCATCAACAACCTCAGCCGAGAACATTCTGCCCCACACACCCCCCAGTCTGTTGCTCACCTAAAATTGCTACTGGATTAGCCACTTGGAAATAATTGGTGCTGGGCACCTTGAGAAATCTCACCCACAGCAGCCAACCTGTGCAGAGGGTGAGACAAAGGGTAAAGAGGCACCGTCCCCTTAACTTCCACTCACCATGTAATTGAGTCACAGTTCTTACACCTTAAGTCAGGTTACAAGGATACTTTACTCCCTCCAGGCTAGGCTGGGAAAGCCTTCTCCTTCTTCTCTCCCCCAGAGAAGAGCTGGGGCTTGCCTGTCTGTACCCTTATGGGAAGGCATAAGTTTGCAGCAACCCTACATGTGAAAAATCAATGCATGGAGCCAAACTATTGCTGGGAGGTATATTGTAGCCAGGAGATCCTTAGGGAGGAGGCAGGATAGGTGACCCGTATGGTGGGTTGACCCCAGTGTCCACCAAGACCCCACCAAAGCTGCTTTATCACTCCTCAGCTACACAGGGGAGACAGGCTTGTGAGCTGAGAAAAGGACAGGGAGAGATCACTCAGCAATTACTGTCATGTGCAAAACAGACTCAGCTTGGATAAATTAGTTTATTACAAATCAAATCACAGTAAGATAATGAGAAATAAAATTAAATCTTAAAATACCTTCCTCCCACCCCTTTCTTCTTCTTGGGCTCTACTTTACTCATGAAGTCTCTACCTCCCCCCATCCAGCAGCATAGGGGAATGGAGAGTGGGAGTTGCTGTCAGTTCGCCAGGTGTTGTTTCTGCAGCTCCTTCCTCCTCAGGGAGTGGCTCCTCACATGCTTCCCCTGCTCCAGCATGGGTTTCCTCCCATGAAAGACAGTTCTCCGTGAACTTCTCCAATATGAGTCCTCCCCACAGGCTACAATTGTTCATGAACTGCTCCAGTGTGTGTCCCTTCCACAGGGTGCAGTCCTTCAGGAACTGATTGCTCCAGCATGGTTGTCCCCGCCCCGGTCACAAGTCCTGCTATCAAACCTGCTCCAGTGGGGGCTCCTCTCTCCATGAGGCCACAGGTTCTGCCAGAAGCCTGCTCCGGCACGGGCTTCTCACAGGGTCACAGCCTCCTTTGGGCATCCCCCTGCTCTGGTGTGTGGATATCAGCTCCACCGTGGATCTCCATGCTCTGGAGGGGCACAGCTGCCTCACCATGGCCTTCCCCATCTCTGGTGCCTGGAGCACCTCCTCCACCTCCTTCTGTGCTGACCTTGGGGTCTGCAGAGCTGTTGCATTCCCATATTCTTACTCCTGTCTCCTAGCTGCTATTGCTCTTTTTTTCTCCCCTGCTTCTTAAATCTGTTATCCCAGAGGTGCTCCCACCCGGGCTGATGGGCTCAGCCTTGGCTAGTGGTGGGTGCACCTTGGAGCCTGACTTTGGCTTTGTTGGACATAGGAGAAGCTTCTCACAGAAGCTGCTGCTGTAGCCCCCCCCCAAAAACCTTGCCACTCCCACCAAACACACCTGGGTAGGTTTGCTGCTGTAACATAAGCAGCAGAGCTCACCCATATTGGGTAGTACCCACAGGAGCATTAGCTACAAGGCCAGAAAGAGCTTTAACCATTATTTAGCAAATGTGTTGTTGAATGCAGGGGAGGCTACACCACCTTCTATAGACTGAAGTCCAACTGTCAGCTTTACTGCAAGAGCGTTCCTGCAGCACTACCATCAGTGCCAAGGGAACTGAGGCTGGTCTGAGATGGAAGTACAAGCATACCAAGGTTTAAACTGTTATTACTTCTAAGTAAGAGGTTTCTACCTCTGGGGCGTTACCCAGCGCTTAGAAGACAGAACAAATTGCATCAATCAGCTCAGAAAAAGATGGAATTAACTCCCCACCCAGCCAGACCCTTCATGTTGTCCCTTCAGGAGGACAATGCATGGAACAAAGTTATTACCTATTGTACTTGTATTTAAACACAATGGAATCCAAAGCAGGCACTAGGGACCTGAACAGGAGCAAAACAGCATCTGTTTCTTTACACAGAGCGCTTACGTGCCTTGTTGCTCCCTTCCATTCGCCCCCAGGGAGAAGGGGTGGCACAAACAATGATTGCAGCTGGGATTACAGAAAGGCTACTCCTGGCAGCAGCCCAATCAGGGCATGGCGTCAAAAGTTAACATGAGGGCATGGATTAAAGAGTCTGATTCTGCAGGGCCTGAGCAAATCCTCATTATTGACACACACACAAAGGCAGACATAAAATGGAGAAAAATATGCTTTTGATTTAAGTTTTCACACTGGGGTCTAGGGCCTTTAGTGACAATGCAAATCACCAGAAGCTTATAACTACACAATACTCCAACCAGAGCTGAGAGCCACAAGCTCCCAGACTCCTTGGATGAGAAATGATCAGTAGGGTTCTGCCCTCAATGTGAGGAAAAGTTGCTTTCATGCCTTTATCACTTGTCGTAATGTAGCCTTGTTCTCTTTCAAAAATGTTCATACTATGTAAATACATCACATCATTAAAGAAAAATGCTCCAAAAACCTGGATAGTCTGTACAATGCCCAAGTCTGAAATTATTTCAGGGTCTAATGCTTAGGCTTTTCCAGAATCAGGAAGTTTGCCAAACTGCACCAAAGGACTAGTTTCCCTAATCCTATATCCCACTTCTCCCAGCAAGCAATACCAGTTTCTTCAGAAGGAAGACATAAAAGGGCTGAAAACTTCAACAGGTCACAGATGTAGCTACCTTGGTGAGTAAGGCTGCAGGTGCTCTCCTGAGACTGTGTAAACATTAACACCTTTGCTACTTTGCAGTGCTTATACATGAGAGATCGCTGTAACTGGCTTTGTCCTGGAGCATCAGCTGTGATTATCCTTATGACAGCAGTCACAGGCAGCAGCTGCTGGAAGTAATCCTGCTCCTGTCTCATTTCTGTGCTCTGGAGGAGGAGGAGCAGCAGGTCCTTTCATTTGTTTTTATCACCAGGGTGACTCCAGTTAACAGCTCTCAAATCATCACACAGTGCTGTGGCTGTCTGCCGCTGACTTACTTGTCCAAGACATATGAACAAAGTCAGGTTGGAATTGATGTGCTGACAGCTTCAACTCCATGATCCCACCATTCCAACATGTACCTGGATCTTGCTGCATGGTGGCCTCCTCTCACCATTATGCATTAATAAGGGTGAAGATCTTTAAAACGGAAGACCTTTTCCTTGGTCTCATCACCCCTTGTATATCGCATAGGTGAGCCCTGCTAACAAAGTTGAGGAGCATAACAGACCACAAGCTGTTGTAAATAATTAAAAGTCTCCTGTTCCTTTTCAGCTTCTGTGACAACAGCAATATTTCATAAGCTTTTACAGGTACCTGACCAACTAAAGTACCATTATTATTTCCATTTGTGCCTTCATGTGATGAAGGTGAGCATGTCCTTCTCTATTTTACCAGCAAAATGTTAGCTTACTTTGGGCTTATTCTGGCTATGACCTGGTCTCGCGTTTACCTCTGTTGACTTCAGGGGCATTAGGGGGCAATCAGTACAAGTGTGAAGCTGAAGAATGCCCTTCCAGCTATTCCTAGCTCACCAGCTGTTTCATTAGAAGAGGAGCAAGAGGGGAATTTATTTGTCAGACTAGGAAAGAGAGCAAGGAGACTTGGGGTCTAATTTGACATCCCTGGCTTTCACATGATTCTAAGGCTGTTCTTACTGCCTTTATGTGATTTTTTCTCATAGGTCTCTCTCAAAGCAAGGCATTCTGCATGAGAACCATTTCACCTAACACTAGTACTGCAGAAGATAAACAGAAAAATATTTTGGATACCTTGTCTGAGCAAGGCCTGCTGAACCTGAGCCTTGCCCAGTCACAGAGCTTTCATAAAGTAGAGGTAACAGGCAGATTTGCTTTTGGTATGGGAACATGAATGCCACAGACTCTGAATGGGGCTTCCACTTGTCTGACATTAAAAAAATCTACTTCCACAGGAGAAGATATAAAGGAAGGAAAGCACCTCAGCTGCAGCTGAAATGGCCTATTTTCAAATGAAGGAAAATCCCCTGCAAGCATTTCATGCACACTGGCAGCTTGTGCTGGCTGTTCCTAAGGGAGTCTTGTTTGTATGAGATTGTTTCCGTCCCCATCTCTCATCCATCATCTCCTCTCTTTGAGAGCTGGCAAGTGGCCATCTCTATTTAGCAGGCTCAACAAGCCACCACTCTACCCACTACTGCCCTTTGCAGCCTGCAGAAAACACTGTGGGCTCCGTTAATTGTGGCTGCTGTTTTTAAATTGAAGTTCACAGGCAGGCTAATCATTAACCGACTCCAAGTGGCTTTCCTATTTGGAAAAACTGGAAGGACTGTCAGCAGGATATGGACAACTGAAGGAAGGCAGAAGTTACGGCCTGACCATCTTAATGGGGAAAAGGACAAATTTACACGTTGCAAGCAACCATATTAAAATTATTTTTAAAAAGAGACATTGCCCCAGCTGAATACACATCTTTCTGTTGTACAATTAGTCCATTTCCTGATTCCTTGTAAGAGGCTATCCTGGGAGGTGACACAATCCAGTTGATAAATTCCTCTGGTGTTATTTAAGCAAAATTTCAAAGGGGTTTGTGTATGTTCCACTCCAGAAACAGGTCTGGGTTTCAAGACTTTGGTCTTATTGACCCTAGACCTTTGCCTAGAAGACAAGCCTTCCCCTCACACTGTTGATTGCAAGTCTGACCAAGCACCTCACAGAGTTAAGCACATATTTACCTTGGCTATGCTGAAGTCTGGAATACCTTGCTTTCTCTCACAGCCTCTGGAGGGTTGCTTCAAATATTAACGATTGTTAATAAGTCCCTCTGAGATTTTTTCAGGGAAAAATTTCCTGTTAGCTTTGCCTTCCTTCAAAACTCCTTTTTGCTCTCTACACTGTCAGCAATTCCTGCGTTTTTCTCCTCATGTACTTTACAGCTTTCCCATTCTTTTCTCAGGGCATTCTGTACAATTTCACCTCATCTTCCACTTTTTTACTTTCTCCCATATTTTCCCGTGTGATTTCTTCTTGTTCCAGAGAATGCACCAAAGAATCATCAGAAATATCAACATTCACATGCCTTATCTGTTTTTTCACCTTCCTAAAACAGGAGTTCAGCCTTTCCTAGCTCTTTTTCCAACAAAGGGAGTATGTTTCCTTAGCCTTCTCTCTGGCTTTTCTTTCGCCAGCTAGAGACTGTTCATACAACCCAACAGACATCAGTCTCCTTCAGGCTCTTGTGGGCTAGATCACCACTTGCTAAGACTTGTTACAACAGGGTTGCTTTCTGTAAAACATGAGTCAATCAGCAGGGCCTGTTTAGTGTATAGAAAATGAACTTCTGAGAATAAAAAATTCCTTTCCATTGATCCTTTTCCTGGTTCCCAGATTGCAACACCCTCAAGGACAAGAAAAATGTAGGCAGAGGGTGGGAAATGTGCATTTCTGAAAAAAAAAAATGAATACAGCTGGACTCTCTATAAAGGTATGTCCTTGATTTGACAAGTCTCCTGTGGTTTGTCTTTGCCTTCACAATCTGTCAGTCCAGAAGTACTACTGACCATCCTCAGTGACTCTTGAGAGCCTTAAGGGTGTGGTGGTTGTGTCAGAGCAGGAGGAGAAGTCTTAAGGGGCTATGGGGGGAACAAACCTAATCCAAAGTCCAGGATGTCAATAGAAAGATCGTCACTCAGCTGGCTATACATAGATTCCTGGGAAATCCACTATCATCCCATAAAAGCATGCCAACAAACAGGGCTGAGGAGCTGGGAAATGCCTTCCCTCCCTTCTTGTGGGTGGTAGTTCCTTCCTACTACAGTCAGAGAGCAGAATTTGTTCATGCAAGATACCCACTTAGCCTTTTTCCACACGTGCCAGATCAGAGGGTAACAAAGAATGAAAATTATTTTTAAAATAAGTGGGACAAGCTCCATCCCCAAATTCTTCTCATAATTGTACTTTTTAAAAGACATGCAGTCACAGGGAAAAGAGATGATGCGAAACTGTGGAGCATATTAAACTTTGTTTTAAATTATTTACTTCTTTAGTAAAGTTTCGATCACTCTATCCAAGAAAGTCGAGTGTTCTTCAGATAGTGAAGGGTATCTAATATCTCCCTGGACTGCAACTCATAGGTATACTAAAGTTGATTTGGCTACACCCATCTCTGAATTCTGTACATGCTAACTGATGCAATGTTTAACCAGCTGCTCAGGCAGAAATTGTGGTCATGGCTATGCTGCTGGCCATACCTGCAGGAAGTAGCATTAAGTAGTGACAGCATCAAAGATGAATCTCAAATTCTGTTTCTCTTGGGACAAAGATATTTTAATTCTGTTCCAAAGAATCTTAGCAAGTTCTAATTAAGAAACTGCTGCCAACACCTTCTCAATTTTATTTATATAGTCCACCATAGCTTTGTGAAAGAATCCCTATTCTCTCTTCTCCACCACTTTCTGGTTTGTTCAGCCTGGAGAAGAGGAGACTGAGGGGAGACCTCATAGCAGTTTACACCTTCCTCACAAGGGGCAGCGGAGGGACAGACACTGATCTCTTCTCTCTGGAAGTGACAAGATCAGAGGGAATGGCCTGAAGTTGTGTCAGGAGAGGTTTAGTGTGGATATTAGGAAAATATTCTTCACCCAGAGGATGATTGAGCACTGGAACAGGCTCCCCAGGGAAGTGGTCACAGCACCAAGCCTCACAGAGTTCAAGAAGCGTTTGAATGATACTCTCAGGCACATGGTGTGACTCTTGGGACTGTCCTGCGCAGAGGCCAGGAGCTGGACTTGAGTGATCCTTGGGGGTTCCTTCCAACTCAGGATATTCTATGATTCTATGATTTTTATTTTTTTTTTGCAGTTACTTACCATTATCCTCTCCATACAGAGACTTTTACCTTACCAGAATCCTACAAATAATACTACTTCCTATCTGTCTTTCTTGTTTAGTGACATGGAAGTCTAAGGTGTTTACAGCTACTTACCATGCAATTGTAATCTCAGTGGAAATTATTATAACCTCAATCTGAGATGCTATGAGGCAATTAATGCTGGAAAAGCAGTAGCTGGAGCTTTTCAATCAAGAAATTTAAAAGCAATGCAAATATAATTATATTAACACACCAGCATTCCTCATTCTGACCTGCAGAATAGAGAGAGAGAACTTTTGAGGACACTCAGGGGTCTGCTTGTAGACCACAGCAGAGAACCTGTGTTTTGCTTTATAAGCATACTGATTCCCTGTTGCGATGGACACAAGCTATTTCTGGACTAAAAAACCTGAAAAATCCCAGTGGTTAAAATGTATCCAGGCACATGACCCTGTTACAAGTAGCAAGGAGTTTTGAAAAAGAGAAGGATCGAGCTGAGGCTTTAAATGCTGCATTATTTATTGACAAGTCTTCATAGCTGCAGGTGTTTAAGGGCAGCAAAAAGCACCTCACAGCAGTGTCCAAGAGCGAGCCAGCTGTGACAGGGTACTGTGGCAGCCAGCAGGCCCTTGCATGCCAAGTAATGCCTGTCTGCCCCTAACAGGGCAGTGCTCATAGTCTGACCTGCCTGCCGCAGGCTGACAGCTCCTGCTGCTGCCCAGGTCTGCTTCCGAGGGACAAGTGCGCTCAAAAACATGTGAGAAGGATGCTGCCCTTCAGCATGTACTCTCGTTCCTGCATGCACTTTTCTCCAGCAGACTTTGCATTGTCAGCACTATAGAAACGGGCTGGCTCTTTGTCTGGTGTAATTGCCACAGAGAGTTACAAGTCACTTAAGCCTTTAGTGAAGGTGAGTGACTGTAAAAATCACCACTAGGTAAACCAGACAGGAGGCCAGTCAGAGAGTACCACAAGGTGCTGCAAGACAGAAACTTCTGTCAGCCCCCAGCATTTATGTAGTTTGTAATGCATTCTTAGAGCTTCTATCTTTTAGCAAACAAGTCTGCCAGATGCATTTTACATCTGCATTTTGCTTGCAAGAGGGGTAAAGAAACAAGAAATCAACACAAACTGCACTCCAAGCTCAGGTATGAATGAGAAAGGTGTTTTTCAGTTACTAGCCAAAACATGATGAGAAAAGGTAGCTGGTCAACTGGTACAGCTTTGTGATCTACAGTAAAGCTGCACTAATAGAAAACAGATTTGCCTTACTGAAATAAGTGAAAGCTGTGTTGATTAACTCCAGATGAAAATCCAGGCTGCAGATCTTAAAGAAAGAGTGAAGGAAGGGCCCAATAGCCTGGAGCTCTACTAATGGCTGGGACTCTCTACAGAAGATAATCTTTGTGTTAGCTGCAGAAGCACAAGGGTGGGTGCTACTCAAATGTACTTATGAAGCAGAGCAGCATTTTACAGTTTGTCTACTTATCAGAGCAAATGAGTTCTATTTGTTGAGAAACAGGACTATTATCATGCCAAATTTCCACTCATTCCTTAAACAATGTTTCTAGTAGCAGCCATAAAAACACTCTGTTATATACAACTTATGCTAAACTGTTTTCTAGACTTACAGAAGCCAGGAATTTAAAACACACTGAATTGCTCTGTTTGCCTAACTTGTTATTAAAACTCGTATATATTGCTCAAGTCTTGCCATGATGGATCAAAGACACCTTCAATTCTATATCTTGCTTTGATCTCTGCAGACTACAAAACCAGGTTTCCAGTCAGGACAGAGGGACCTAAAGTACTCTTCACCATTCATTCAGCCATGTAAATGACAGTTCAGAAGGTAACACAGACCCATAGCCTTCCTGTTATTAAAGTTATTCAAACCACAAAAAGAAAAGGTATTACTGCAATAAAGCAAGTATAGCATCTGATGGAAGGCTCCAACACAAAAAAGGTTTTCAGAATTAAACTCTGAGAGCTCCACAGCTCATCTTTCTCTATTCTACTGTCATTGTAACTAGACAACGTTATTAAAGGGTCAGTAATGTCACAGACTGGAGCTTCTAATATTGTCATCCAATGTAAATACTTATATCTATAGAATTACAGAAAGAGTTTGAAACTCAGATCCAAAAGGATATTTCACCTCTCATCAGGTTCTCTGAAGTTCCTTTTTAATCATATATTGTGGCATAGACCAGACTAAGTGCTGTGAAAACAGGTGGGTGAGGCATGCATTCTCCATCCAGATTGAGGACTAATTCTTCTGTGAAAGCAGAAGTAACTCATTGCATCATAAGGTGAGAATCCATTTTAACAGACTTTACATTTCTGTCCAGTACTGAACCATAGTTACAGTATCTTATCAGAAAGACGATTGACTGGAGACCCCCAAAGTCTCACTCTGGCTCGATTCACAGCAAAACTAAGCCTTTAGTGAGAGTTTTCTCTGTACGGGAGAATACTAGGACCAGTGTTAAAGTTTCATCCTTGTGACAGGAGTTGCTTAAAAATACTCACCGTTGTAAAATTAGCACACAAAAGAAGAAAGCTAAATTTACAGTTTGAAAACTTAAGCCTGTCTTTGTTGAGATCACTTACAGCATTGTGAGCAGCTCTGGGAAAGCTCATGCTTTTTGCCCTGCAGTAACTGTATGTCCCAGCTGTGGACGTAGAGAGAGCTGTCATATAAGCAGTGAACAGTGCTGCCTTGAGACAGATTTTAATTAATGCGTGAGCTTTAAGAGATATACAGTGTAGTCTATTCTTAGTTGCGCTGCCATAACTCCAGAGCTATCTGATTGATCTTAGAGCTACCTGGCTGGGTACCCCAAATACTGTACCTCCCCACTGAAGATACTTAGTAGGGCAGGTGTCTAATCTAAGAGATTTCAAAAGTGTCATAAGCATAAGGCAGCACAAACCATGCTTTCCTCCTCAACTGCCTGTTCTTTACGTAACCAGTTACCCAGTGCTTATCCATGCAGGCAGCCGTGCCCGAGCCCATCCTGGGACAGCTGTCGGAGCACCCTGGCCCCCTTCCCTACCCACCCATCCCGCCTCACCTTTGGCACCAGCGCTCCCGCTGCTTGTGCGGACAGACGGACGCGGAGCGAGCGGAGAGGGTACCAGAACGAGGACGTGGCTTGAAGTCAAGCCCTCTAAACTGGCACAGCATGCTTAAACCCACAGTGGGGCATGGATTAGCCCTGGTGACGAGGGATAACAGCTGGGCTTACGGCAGTGCTTTTGAGCGATTAGGGCTTGGTCCAGTACTTCCATAGACATAGTCACCCGGCAAAGAGCTGGCACCTCTCGGCTTAGCCAGATTTCGGCACCTGCTTAAAAGTCCTTTCAAAACATGAAAACTTTGTGGGGTTTTCTAACCTGCAGCTGAACCGGCACTTAGAAGAAATGAACGTACTTCACAGCACTGGGACTTTCTGAATGCGGTAAAGCGGCGCTTGCTCCCTTCGCCCCCCGGCCGTCGCCCCCCCGGCTCGGCGCCCCAGGGCTGTCCCGGCGCTGTCCCCGGCGGAGGGCGGCGGGCACAGAAGCCCCTCGGGCTGGGCGGCCAAAACCTCACCGCCGGCACGGAGGCAGTAGGGACACCCCGACCGCGGACTCTTCGCGGCAGACAGCGGTCACCTCCGCTCGGCACCACCTCCGTCCCGCCGGGCACCCCGCCCGCCGCCGCCGGCAGTGTCCCCTCCTCCTCCTCCTCCTCCTCCTCCTCCTCCTCCTCCTCCTCCTCCTTACCGCGGTCACCGCTCCCGTCCCGCCGCCGGCGCTCAGGCAGCGAGCGGCCGGGGCAGCGCCGCCTCGACGCCGCCGCTTCGCCCAAGTTGAGCGGAGCCGTCGCCGGCTTCTCCCTCCGCTCCCCGCCGGCTGCCCCCGCTACCCGCCCGCGGCGCTGTTCCCATAGCGACTACGATAACCCGATTTGGTCCAGGGGCGGTGCGCTCCGACGGGGCGTCCGCTCGGCCCCAGCACCAGCCCCGGCCCCGAGTCGGCGTTGATCCCCCGCAGGGACTCACCTCTGTAGACTGAATTTGCAGCGATAAATAACGGCGCAGTAACTGAATCTATTTGATTTGTTTCTCGCCATGTCCTTCAGTAACAAATAAAGCTGTCCAAGGGGTTTCGGCCACGAAAACCACACGGGTTTCACTGGGTTTGAAGGGACGAAGAATGAGGGGTCGGCACGGGATCTGGAAGGGCACGGGGAAGGCGAAGAGGAAGAAGTTTTTTACAATGAGAATGGTGAAACACTGGCACAGATTTCCCAGTGAGGTGGTGGATGCCCCATCCCTGGAAACATTCAAAGTCAGGTTGAACAGTGCTCTGAGCAACCTGACCTATCTGACTTGTCCCCTGCTTGTTCCAGGGGGGCTGGACTAGATGGTCTCAGCCACATGTGGCCAGAGTGACCTCCGTGAGCCCACAGCTTCTCGTCCTGCCTCTTACTGCACTACAAAAATGCACAGAACAATCCCCAGTGTCATTGGTCAAACCCCCACCAAATTCAAGGAGAGCCAGGCTGCGCCAGAGGGTTGCTGACCTACAGCCTTGGGTAAGGAGAGCACATGGACTGCTGGCACCACTCAAGGACACGTGCAATGTAAGCACATGTGAAATGTCAATCATGTCCCCACTGAAAAGCTTTCATGAATTATGGTCCAAATTCTGACATCTTGGTATTTATGCAGTACTCACACAGCCAGAGGACAGTGGTGTTTCAGACCATGTATGTCTGTACAGTACACACATAAATCAAAACAGGCCAGTGAAAAAATTATAGGTTAAAAGATGCCCAGTGCAGTTTAAATTAAAATGTATGAGGATGGGTTTTTTAAAGCTTAGTTTATTATTAGATCAAAAACTACAGCTGGACTAACAAAGAGATTAGAAGCATTTTCTGCTCTAATTACCTGTGGAGAATTACATGTCTGTCCTGACCTTCAACACCAGCCCAGCATACTACCCAGTTTGCAGAGATATATTTTCTAGGTTATATTTCCAAAGCAGTGAATTCCTGGAAATTCCTGCCATGAATCAGAGACAACGATGACTGGGGAATATCTTCAGGAACATTTCTTTGCAGATATATAAGCTTCACAATGGAAAAATCCTTAATCTCTCCTATACCTTATTTATCCGTTGAAGCCAAGGATTTTTATACTGTTGTACTGATATGACTTATCAGATCAGTCAGCACTCAAATCATCAGTTGCTTGGAAGCAACGCTCTGGTAACATAGGTGGAAGAAAGATTTATTCCATGGTACATTTTCCAGCACACATCGTGACAATCAACTTTCACCGTACTGCAATTCGTGGTGCTGTCCCTTTGAGACTGCTGTTTTCATGGTTTGTCAGATGCTTCTCTGACTCACCTCAGCACACCACTAACACTGTAGATGTTAGCTGCAGAGCCTTCATATCTCGGTGTCAAAGCCACAGACACTGGCGCTAAAGGTGGACTTCTTCAACCAGTAGCAGTCACACTGCTGCTATCTTCTGCATGGGTCCAACCACAAGCAAAGAATCTCACTGAATCAGTGACAAAAAAGCAAATATAATATGGTAGGGTTATATATGGCCTGCTGTTTCTTGGCTTAGTTGGTGAAGTGTGACAATTAATATAATGGGACTCACAGAGGGGACATTGCATTTTTGTAGGCTTAAAATCTTGCTTGGAAAAGTGCCACTTCCAGAGCTATTTGCCATATTTTTTTGTAGTGCTTGTTTTCCCTCAGCAAAGCAGTTTTTCATTCACTGGGAAGATCATCTTCCTGCTGTTTACTTCAAATCCAGTCAGCCCACCCACACAGAAGTGCACTATGAGCAAAAAAAGAGAAAGTTCATTCAGTCTCTAGCAGCAGTCCCCAGCCTTTGTGAGGCTGAGGCTCATTTAAGAATAACTGGCAAATTTGCCATGTCTTTTTTAGCACATCTCTCTTTCTCTCTCCCCTCACTGTGAGGCTGTACACTTTCTCCCTCCATATGCAATGGTTGGGTCATTGTCTGTGCCCAGTAAGGCTTAAATGCTTGGATTTGATGCCTCATCTGCCATGGGGTGTGACCTCCAGCAAGAGATGTGCAGAAATCACCAACTCAGAAGGTTAAAAAAATCAACTTAGACAATAGCGTCCTGGGTCAGTAAAAGATAGACACTTGGATGTTGTGTTCCAGAGCACAGCTGGATAATGGACACAGTATACAGGTCTTTCTCAAGAAAAGTCAGGTAGAACTATTCAGAGTGAGTTGTACTTTATCAAGGACTCTTGGATGAACTTACCACAGTGTTATCATAAAGATAGCTCTGACTAAAGTGAACAGCCTTTCTCCTGTCACCTTCTACAAGCTCCTGAGCAACAGACCTGTTATGGTATCTGAGTAGGCACTGATGCTGGTTTTTCCTCTCCTTCCCTCTTGTAGGAGAAGATTACAGTTGCTATGGTTTACTAAAAGAGAGAGATCCTGAAGCCATAGAAAAGAGAATCACAGGATGCTACAATGCCAGGAGTGAAAAAAGACTGCTTAAAATTTGTATTAATTAAAGGAAGAAATATAAGGAAAGAAAATTAGGCATAAGCAGTGACTTCAGATAAAAGATTTGTATCATGGCCAAATATTTTTTGTGGATAAGCCCCCAGGCTAAATATTTCAGAGGATTCTAGGAAAGCAATAGAAAATTTACTTCACTGTAGGGAGATGGAATGAGTTATCTACTAGGAGCACTACACCTCTAACCCCAGTAGCACTAGGAAATAAAAACCTACAAATGTTTCTTCTCTGCTGCTCGTACTGCCCACTAGGTGCAGTCACCTTGAACTGCTTTTTCCCCTCTGACAGACTGTAATGGGTGAAGGGAGGCTGGATCTACGCTGCTCCTTGTGTATGTCAAGAGCACCCTTAACCCTACCCTGATGCACAGAGTGTAGTTTGCTGTGAACCTCAAAAACACTTATACTCGAGGAGACTATCCAGAACACAATAACCAAATACCCTTCCAGCCATGACACATCCCCTTCTCTCTGAAACATCCTGTAAGCTGGGGATTCAGAGCCAGCATCTGGCAGAACCACTGATGGTTTTACCTTTCTGCAGCACCAGAAAACCTGATATGCAATTTTTTAACTGCTGTCGCTTCCGTCTTGCCTTTCTCTTTGCCAATTAAAGACTCGTTTGACACAAGTGTAGTGATCTGTTTAACTGCCGATTATCTTAACTGAGCAATTTAACTGGGCAAATGTAAGTTCTATACTTTTAAAGCTGTGAGTGAAAATGATGAAGTGTCATGAAATACTCAGCCAAAAAACAGATGTAGTAAGGCAAGCTGAGCAGCAAAAAATACAACACAGATGGTCATGATAAATTAGTCGAAGACACAAGGGGGAGAGATGCAAAAAAATGCCATGGAACCTATAAGTAGACAGATGTCAAAAATATCTGTGATTATGCACTTAATTGCATTCTCTGTGATTGCTTGGTTTCTAATGTGCACTATTAACAAACAATAATCTTCAAAGACCTTGTCAAGGTTGTTGGCTTTTAAAATGACCACATCACAAAAGCTGACACAGTCCATGATGTCATCTTTATAGGGGTAATAATTTTTTAAACGTTAATTTTCACTATGTGATGAAAATTGCTCTAGTACTAGAGATGTAACTACTTTCACGCCATATCTGAAGGGGTTTTGTCTCTGTCTTACCAAAATACATATTATTTTATTTTAAAGTGTTGAGACAACAATTAACACATTTACATTAGTCCCAAGAGGCTTTGAACTGTTTGTTCTCTTTCATTCAAGAGTGACTTTCTTACTGTTCAAAATTCAGTTCAACAGGAGTTTTGCCATTAAAATCAACAGGACCAAGGTTTTGTCCATGCTCTGAGTTTGTTCCAGAGTCTACTGAAATCAGTGTCAGAAGGGGTGGCAGGATGAGGATTGAGAGAGGGTGGGTAGGAATTCAGCTGATTTGGAAAGGAAATGTAAAAAAAAAAAAAAAAGAAAAAAAAGAAAAAAAAGAGGGGTGTGTGTAATGATAATGCTGTCATTTTTCTGAATACAAATACAAAGCACATAGGGAATCTAATTATTTCTCCATACAGTGTGTAACCTCATTATACTACTGAAATTTAATGGAATGTGTTGGGCAAGAAACTCTAACACATAAAACCCCTTCAGAAGATAGCAGGAGGAAGAAAAAAGACAAGGATACCTAAGAAACTGTTTGGGGATTTGAGACTGGAGGACACAACAGCAGTAAGATTCTCTGGAGGCAAGAACTGAAAACTCAAACAAATCCCCATGGGATCACACTGTTTGTGTAGCGGCTCCCAAAGAAAGCCAACTCTTCCCACTCTGAGTGAGCCAGACAGACCTCTGGAACATGCCTGTATCCTCCTGGGGTCTAACAGGTGCTTCTTTTAAACACTTAGGAAAAGATGCAGGGTACAAAATCTCCCTGTTACTACACCCTAAAACCTTAAAGCCTACATTCCACAGCTAGGGAAGTAGCATCAACACTTTCTCATTGCCAACAACTGCTTAAGAATGAAGGTTTCTGAAATTGTGGTGTTTTAGAGAGGGGCACCCTGTGGGCATTTGAAGTAAGCCCACATTTCCTGGGATATCACTTATATCCACAGGTTCTTTCCCAGGTCACCCACATAGCATATGGAAAGCACTTAAATATAAGTTTCAACCCAGCATTTGGGGTACCCCTTGCACTGCTCCACTAACCTGCTGAGTACTCTAACACTGGCCATAAGCCTCAAATACCTTTTGGCACAGCTGGAAACAAAAGCTGGCATACTGCAACACTCACACTGGTTTGGACCAGGGGAGGATTTTCCCTTTGGTGAGGCTGCTCCCTGCTTTCTGTGTACTTTCTTCACCGGAGCCTGCAGACAGAGGGGTCCACTGCTGCAGGAGCTGCAAGAGACACTCCAGCTCAGCTGGGCTGGGAAAAACAGAGGGCACTCACAACAATTTACCCATTCCTGCACACAGTGTTTTGGAGAGAATGAGTGTGTTGCCTCTGTTGCCTCCTGACTTCATATCTACAGCCTGAAGAGCCTGAGAGTTGCAAGGGCAAGGGGAGACTTTAGTTGCTCCTTGTGGGTCACAAACAAGCCATTAAAGTAGGATGGCAAGGGGGGGGGGGGAACTAGGGAGCCCTAACATGAGTTTGTTTTTCCAGACCTTGTCTAATTTTCTCTCTTTAAAATGTTAATTCTTAAGGTAATTCTTAAATGTCTTGAACATAATTCCTTCAGTCAAATGCCTATTTTCCAAAAGATACGTAGCATTACCCACCCACAGACCTGTATTTCTTTCAGCGTGGGAGGTCAACATTTGAAACTGTAATCCCACAAATGCTGAGATTTATTCTAAATCTAGAGCCTGTAATTTTTTATTTTTTTTTTTCAAATTCAACCTAACAACTGCTCTTTCCTTAAGGCCAGCCCCAGGCCACCCCACTCACCCATTACCTACCATTACACTGAGATTATCAGACCAGGGCAGTCCTTACCGCAGGGGAGCTTCACTGAGGAAGGTGTTAAATGCAGTGATTTAGCAACAGCACATGTTTCGGTCTCTTAAGCAGCCGGTGCTCTATGCAAGCAGATGCATCTAGCTAATTGTATTCACATCACGTAGAGAGTCAGTTCAGTCAGTCCTGAGCCTCTGTGCCCACGAGTGAGTTGTAGAACCTCACTGCAGCACGGTCCTGCACTCCATTGGAAGGTAAAACTCCGTACCCGTGGCATGAGGCAGCAAATGCAAGAGATGATGCAGAGGCTGTTCTCTGCATCAAGACAGCTATCAAGATATAGCTGAAATAAATCAGGCTCAGCCTAGATGAGATATTCTAATATGGTGCTTATCTGCCACTCCACCCTTCTGTATGACAGAAACTGTTTTGGGCCTGCCAGTAGAATGTTCTACATTGTAACTCAAAATATTAATTATTTGACAAGCTAGTGCTCATTTTCTTATCACTGAAGCTGTCGGTCTTCTGTTGTGATTCTAAATGGTTAAGCAAACTGTATGCTAGGAGGCGTAATCTGCTGTAATACTCCGTGGTCTGATGCACGCACCTAGATTGGAGTGTTACTTAAGCTTTAATCCCCAAGAAATCAGTGATTACCCACAGGAGACAAATGGAGTGCTGTTTATAGTATAGTTGCTAGACAACGGTGCACCTTATAAAGTCTATTTGTCCAAAGATTAACTGAATCTCAGAGGCTAACAACTTTTCCAACAACCTGTTTATGAACGGCAAAGTTTAAAACATCTAAATTTTCGATAGAGGAGAAGTAATGCCATTATTACCTGGCATTTGCAGGGACACAGGGAAACGGTGAGTGTGGTGTACAATGTTGAGGAAGGGGCTTCTAAGGCTTAGTCTGCAGAGAAGTAAAGGAGCAGCACGGTGAGTACTCTGCACAGGTCCTTGTCACTCCTCTGCACACACAAGGTATGCATTTCCCCAGCATTTTTACACCAGTGCCAGGCAGCTGTTTTAAAACCTTTCATGTGCTGCCTCCCTCAGAGAGTAGAACCAAAAATAGTAAAAAATGACAAAAAAAATGTACCATTAGATCCATCTCTTTTTCTCCCGTTTCCTCTTCTGAGTCCTACAGCACCTGCCTTTGTTGTTTTTGGCAAAGGGGGATATGTAAATGTGGCAGAGCTGGGCTGCACTTATCGAGATCTATTTGTGTTTCCTTATTTACTGCAATGCTGCCACACTTAGTTTTCCCTCTTATTATAGTTTTTTTGTTGTCTTTTTGACCTCACCATTTTTACCTTCTTTCCAATAGAGAAAATGAAGCAAGGAAGGAATATGGGGGCAAGGGAGGGGGCCCTGTGCATGGGAGAAGCAGAAGAACAAGAAATCCAACAACAGCTTAGAAAAGCAAGCTTTTCCTGACCTCTCCTTCAGATCTTTTTTTTAATTTTTTAAGAATTGAATGTCTGGATTATACAGTCTTTACAATATATTTAGCCTCTGTGTTACTTGATAACTTTCTGAAATAATCTCGGGGTTTTTACAGGGAGAGGGCGGTTCAAAATGTACATGAATTCTTCAAAATCCAATCCTCTTAAATTGTTTTCTCAAAGCCTGGTCAGTGCTCTTTTGTGTCTTCTTAACATATGGCAACAACACTGTGAATTTCCCCTTTCTTTCTGGAAAGTCCACGTAGGCCCTTACACGTGATGGCTTAAATGCCCTCTTATGACCTCTTTTTTCACATGGAGAAATTCAGCAAGTTTGTGCAATTGTCCCACGATTTTCACAGAATAAAACTTCTATCCCTCCAGGCTTTATTCTTGCTGCTTACTGATATTTGTATGGTGAAAGTGTTTTCCCTCAAATAAGGATTTAAGAATAAGGTCCACTTTTCTGCCAGATGAAGGCAGGACCACCTCCAAGCCTAGTAGTAAAGCACCAAAGAGGGATCAGCTAAATGGTGCTGACTTGCCCATTGTTGTGCTGTGGAAGCCCAGGTGTTGAAAGTGGTCACTACTGGTGACAAAGTCTCATCCTTTTAGTCCCTTCTGGCAAGAAGGTCATAGCAAAATTACACAAAAATGTTCTCCAGTTAGCCCCACTGGACACTAATAAAAATATCCAGCGGAGACAGGCTCACAGCACATCCCTGTTGAGACCTTATTCGAAATTACCTCTTACACTGAGATAAAGGAACCAGAGAGAGCTCAGAGAGTGATTTTTCAACCAGTATTTATTTGTTATGGTGTTTCATCTACACCACAGTGTCCCTAGTGCATCATTAACTTCTAAATTGTTGCACAGAAGTCTGTGCAGCCAAGAGCAGGATTTTGCCTGCACATTACTAAGATTTGCTCTTCTGGTCTATGCTGTTTCAACAGCCGTCAAGATGAAGACTATCTATTCTTAGCTTGAGTAGTGGCATTAATGCACAGCACTGCAAGACAAGCAGAGAAATGCGTCCCCCAAAGTGCTATCTTTCTGTGGGACAAAGGCAGTCAGGGCCAACCACAGCTCCCAGGACACCCATTTAGACATTTATACACAAAGCCTCCGAGGTACAGGACACACATCCTCCCAGGCTGAAGCTAGAACTTGCTTGCAAATTCAGAGAGAGATTTAAACCAGGATTATCTGTGTGAGCTTAAATGGACAAAAGAGAACCAATATGGACTTCATTGAAGATTTCCTCCCTGTCGATGTGCCAGGAAAATCACATCCACTGTAGCAGAGCATTTTTTTTCCTTTTTATGAATAGTGTCACAGAATGAAAATTCAGAATATGCAGGCTCTGGTTTTGTGAGGAATTTTTCTTCTTTTGTCTCTGACCTACCAGGGATTTCGGTACCTTCTGCCCAGTGTGGAAAACACCAGTTTAGTAAGTGGGAGCATTTGTTGAAATAAAGGGACTGAAGCTGCTGGAAAAGTGAGGACTGGGTGATTGGGCAGCTCTGCGAGCAAGAGTAGAGGCAGTGTAGAGAAAAAATGTAGAAGTAAGAAGTTCTTTTCTTATGCAAAAGCTGTCCACCCCCTTATATCAAGAAACGACAGCCATTCCCTCATGGAAGTTAGCAAAAAAATGCTGAACATCTCTGTTCAGCATTGCTTTCAATTAATTCTCTGTAAAAAGAAAATCTCTCTCACACCATATTCACTCGGCCTCTCCATGGACTTACAGAGCAAAAAGGTTTTAAGTGGTTTTACATGCATTAGTGGGTACCATTGCCACTCCAGTCTCTGAGAGGGTCACTCTCTTCAACACCAATTCCAGTGCTTGTGGTTTGGAGAGAAAGGTCACACATGGAGATGGGCAAGGTGACTTAGCTGCACTCCAGGGCTGGAGCCTGGCCCTTCGGAGGGGATGGAGATCCTTCGTGGCAGTGGGCAGAGCTTCTCCCATGACTCTGCCTGTTTGGAGGTGGATGCTGCAGCTCTGCTCACCAAGGGCTGACAGTCTGTAAGTGGTGCTGATGCTTTCTCAACCCATGGCTGACCTGAAAAGGAATGGTATAAAAATGAAAGCCTCCTTTCTTTCCTGAGTACTGCTATTACTGTGAAGTGGTAGTCTGCTCAGAGCTTGCCTGCTGGGAGGAAGAGACTGTCATTTGAGAGCAGCTACTGCAAGGACACTCTTATTTTGCTGTGAGGCTGCTTTTTCCCAATTATCCCAAATAACATATTACATAGGTTTCAATGCTGTCTTATTTTTTTCATGGAGTCAAGCCTCAAGTGCCAGCAGAAGATGAAACAGAAACCTGAGTGACCAGGCTACTCTCCTGAAGAGGGAAGGCTAGGCACTGCCCTCTCTGAGGACCCATTGTAGCAGCAGGTAGCAGAACTAGAGAAATTCCTCTGGAAAATTACTTACAAAAAATAAAATGCAAAACAAATAACCTGTTCCCCTTTCAGCTGCTTATTGCTACAGCAAAATTGTCTGTCAGCAAGGGGGACAGAAATGCACGGTATATTGTCCATGCATGGCAGCTCATATTGTCTTCATTTTGTGAGTGCAGTCCAGCACAGCTTCCTGCAGGTAAGGACCAACTTTCTTTCACATTCTGAGTGCTTCTAATAGGGAAGTGCACACACAGCACTAATTCTGGGGGAAATGTAACTTCTGGAGTGGGATACTAGTGGCAAAAAAGCTGCAGCATTCAAAGCAGAGAATCTGACTGCCATCTTCTTTCCCTCCAGCTGCTGTTAGATCGTACCAGAAATCGAACTGTCCCGATGGGGTGGTCTCTGAAGGAGCTACATGAATGGGAGGGATGCTGGCTCAGAGGAGTGGTCAGTGCTTCAGCAGTGGCAGATCAGCTCTTTGGGTTGTGGTGCCAGCAGTTGGTAACCCACTTCCTTGACAAGTGGGGTGTCTTCCTTTCTGTCTGTGACTGGGCACAACACAACAGTTTGTGGTACTGCCCCCTCTCCAGGGGTGTAAGCACATCTCCCTCCTCAGGCTCCCAGCCAGTCCCTGTATCTATCGGTACAGCTGAGCCAGAGAAATGAGCCTTGGCACTGCCTACTTTGCTTTGGTCTTCTGATGTTCTTATGAATATATATCATCATCACAAAGTGACAGTCTTGACGTAGAGAAATACCATCCCCAACCTCTTCAGCCAGTATGGGGACACTGCTGCTCATTTGCTTTACCTTCGTCCATCTTAGTCTTTCATAACATAAGACTCATTAAAGGCCTCCCAGTAACCTGGAGAGAGACCATGGCAATCTGTGCTGAGTTACGATACAGATGGCTCTGGTTCCTCCTCAGAGCTCAGCCCTACACCCTCATATGAAACATGGAGTTGAGAGGCTCTGGGCCAGACCCGGTGACCACGCTGATCCACATCACAGGAATGATGGGTCCTGTATGGCTGTGAAACTGCTCCATTTCGCAGAGGGCTGCACTGCCCTGTGCAGAAGGAACAGGTGGAAAAAAGTCTTTTTCATATCATATTGCTGATCTGGTGACTGTGAAGGAGCAGACAGGCTAAAACAAATAGTGCAGGAGCAGTTAGTGCTCTATTGTGAAAGAGAGCATGTGTGTGTGTGTGTGAGGTAGACTGAGTCCCACTCTAGAAGGCCAGATCTGGCGACTTAATGTTTCAGGTGTTCTTCCTTTTGCATAAGTACATTTCTGATGGCTGCAGTTCAGTAACTATTACCCTGAAGGACTCAGCATAAGGTATACCACCACAGTTGTGTTGACTTCACTCAGTTCACACCAGCATGGGATCTAACCCATGCATACATCAGAGCAGAATGTGGCTAGGGATGCCTTCACCCTCTCATTACTCTTGTTTCACACCTGCTCCATGGAAATCATCTGTGTCTGTCATACACTCAAGCTTTAGACTGAAGAAGAGCTCAAAGCAGAAGGTCAGATTTTAACCCAGTGCAGCCACAGGGAGTTGAGGTCTCTTTTTTGCTGCAAATATTTGTCTAGCACATTCCTGATGCTTTGGGAGATAATGATAGAAGATTAGAATGGTTATCATCTCCACAAGGAGTGGCTTGATGTGATTCGTGAAACACAGCTCAGCCAGAACGAAGCTGGTCCTGTGCCAGCAGCTGAAATGCAAGGAAAATGAAGGGGAAAAACACTGATGTGTTTTCAGTGATAGGGCTACAAGAGGATTAATTCTGTGATGTCTGAGTCCAGCGTTCCAGAAAGTGACTAGCTATAATTCATTAACTCTACTGAAAGGCTTTGCTGTGGATTTGAAAAGGGACACGGAGAATGGCCAAAAAATCACACTGGTTCATGGGGCCCGATCCTTGGCATTGACTGATGTTCACTGTATGTTAGCAAGAGAAAGCTGAAAGGTGGAGATGGACACCCATGGACTCCATGACAGTTTATAAAGTAGCAGGGCCAGCTCAAAAATGGCTGAGGCAACAGCACAAGGGAAAGAAGAAAGAAAGATATGAGTTGCAGTAAGCTGAAGTGTTCACTGAGCTTATAGAACAGATCTTTTTTTTCCCCCCACCATACCCTACTGGTCCTTGACAAAGACAGATAAATGCATTTTTGAGTTATGATACCAACTGTAATGAAATCATAACAGTAGCGAGCAATGTTGTTTTCAGCAGAAACACATCGGTCACAGGAGTTGCAGAATCCTGATTCAGGTGGCTTTGTGACAGGATTTACCTGCACATTTATTCTTTAAGGTGTTTCATTGCTATTAGAGCTATTATTCGGCTCAGTGGGTGGTTTATTTCTTCTTTATGGAAGCTGTAACTGTCCTAAGAAATGGTGTTCCTTTCAGTGACCGAACAGGTACCATACAGAGAGCTTCCCACCTGCCATCTGCTCCAGCCTGGCTGGGAGGGGCCAGCTGTGGAGGCAGCAATCATTCAATTTCCACTGACACCTAGTCCTTGAGGTCTCTGCTGATGGCCCATAACAGTCCAATAAGTCTTACTTGTGATGTGCACAGCTATCCAATAAGAAGTTGATTAAGACCATCTGTCTGATTAATGGCCCAGATTCCTAAAAGGAGATTATGCACTGCAAATGCAGGTAGCTCCTCTGAGGGTAGTACAACCCTAACAGTTTATGGCAGCCAAGGACCTGGCCCCTTCTCCGAGTTTGCACTTACCAGATGCAGTGCTACAGTGTTCTGCTTGGCTGAGGGCACTGGCACCTCTCACACAGCCAAATGTGGCGTGACTGCTGGGATAATGCTTTGGCAGAGGTCAAGCAGTGTGTAGCAAGTGATGTGTGATGTGAGGGATGACAGCTTGTGCGCAGCTGGTGCCCAGTATGTTGCTTACCTCGTGCCTGAGAAATGCAGAGTCCTGGAATCTGTAACAAATGATTCTTCTGTAACTGGATGAACATATGTGTGTGTGCACTCTTAGCATGTTTGGGGATGATTTAATGATGGACGTGTCTAGGAAAAGGGGAAGATGCATGAACATTCCATGCACAACTGTTTTGGGAGCTGACTATGTACATGGAGCTGTCCTCTCAGTTAGGTTTGGGCGAAGAGTAAGACTTCACGTCACCGGTTAAACTGTATTTCGGGCATGACAGGAGTCAGGAGTTGTGCTGCAGGAACTGACAGCAAAGCACAGAAAATGGATTAGACCTTCAGATCAGCAAAAAAAAGAAAGAAATTGAAAATACGAAGATAGAGTGCAGTCTTATAGCTGCAGATTGCACTGCATGGCTGTGGAGCACCTTGTTTTACAGGTATCTGAAAGTGATAGAAAGAGCAGAAAATCAAGAGCTCCTGCTGTCTTCTATTACAAGCTCTCATTCCCACTTGCCTGTGGTTTTTAAACACATATTGAACAGCCAACTTTAAGAGGACAAAATGTAAGAGTCACAAAAGTCTGTTCTTATTACCTGTGCAATGAGAAAACTTAAAAAGAGGAAGCTACTGACTCTGAAGTAAAAGATGCTCAACTATAAGATGGTCCAATATAAATAAAATAAAGTTTAAAATACTGGTGCGCCTGTGGTTTTATTAGCAGGCTTCAGATTAGGCATCTACTCAGGCATTGCCTCAAGTGTGTGTGTGAGTCACTTCAGAAAAATGGTTGTGGAAAGTCAAGCCATCCTTACACTCTGCAGTTGGCTGCCAGGAAGTTACACCAGGCGCTGCTCCTGAGAGGAGACTTTGCTATGGAAAGCTGAAACTCTGCTGGAGCCATCAGTCTGTGTGAAAAGCAGCTCCTGTGCACAGCTGCCTCCACTGCCTGGAGGACAGGACAGCCCAGCAGCAACTCACCTGGATCTGCAAGGGGACCACTGACGCACAGAGAATTACCTGCATCCCTCCTGCAGGGCTCCCCGTAGGACCAAGCTGGCAGATGAGCCCTAGTCTCTACGGTTAGTCTTGTATCTCCCTGAGCTTTGGGTGAGAGCTGTCACCTCCTAGTCAGGATCACAACCCCAGGAAAATACCAAGGAAACGTCCTTCTTTCAGAACTCTCTGGGTTCTGCAAACACAAAGCCTCTCCTCTCAAATGTTTTCTTAGGGAAGGTGGTCACATACTACCCCAGACCTTGCTGCTGCAGAGTAGCAGGATGCAGCACAGTCTGGTCAAAGAGAGGCTCAGTGACCTGCAAGCCACAGGGATGCAAATCCCAGATCCTCCAGTGTCAAACTGTAATTAATGAAAAATCCCCACTCAGTGTATTTCTTTATAATATTTCTGACAGCATGTCAAAACAGTTTCATATAACTGAAGAAGATGCCAATGCCGTTCACAAAGAGCAGGACCAGCCAGAGCTTTTTGAGGCACTGGTAATGTTGCCTTCACCAAGGAAACAAACAGTGGAGTGCCACGCTAAAAACACAGGCAGATGTGTGGAGGTGTAAAAAGCAGAATAAGGGGGATGAGTCACCACTCACCCCAAAGGCTTGCGATGGGCTGGCCGGGGAGTCCCAGGCATGACAGCTCTGAGCACAGATGAACTTCAGCGGTAGATGAGGCATGTTTCATTCATTCATTTATTCCTAACACCACTGCTTTTGCTTCCTGTGACATTAGTAGAAGTTTTAAGGCTCTCTGAGAAAGTTAAAAACTCTGTTTTCTAGGAGGGGGTTTATTTTTGAAACAATTGCCTTTCAACTGCAGTCACTGCCACCTTTGAAAGGAAAATAGGCTATCAAACCAAAGAGGAGTCGAGCTCCCTGCACTGCAGGGGAGTTTGGGACCTAGTGTGGGCTGATCTCTGCAGGCAGAGGTGAACTGCCAGAAGCGCTAACATCTCTTCCTACCCAGCAACCAGGCAGGGCTCAGGAGTGAGCAAACTTTCCTGGTGCAGCTCAGGTCAGAGGTGACAACAACCAAACTAATCCCAAATCTTGATGATCTCTACCAGTAGCTTCTACCAGTAGCATATGTCCTCCACATTGTTTAACATGATTGACATGCTGAAAAAAAAAAGCCCACCAAATATTACAGGTCAAAAGTGAGCCACTGCATAGAGCCGGAGGAAGTGCTTGGCCCTGGCCAGCACTCCTTGTCAGCAGCACCAAAGGCACACAATAACCTGTAAATGAGCAGGAATAGAGACTGAATAGCTGTAAGCAAGGCAGTTTTACTGCAGGCTCATGCACTCCCTGCACCATGGGAAGGCTTTTAGCTATTTCAAAATTATTACTGCACAATCCGAATGTGGCAGGTTTAAGGACCAAGACATCCCTTCTTCTTGCAGCCGGCTTCCCCCACTGGCAAAATCCCTGGTTCACAATTACCTTCAAGCCTGCAACCAGCTATTTAACTGCTAGAAACAACTCAGATTTTATCACCAGGCACCACCTGTGCCGGAACATGTCTATGCCAGGTTATTAATGTCATGTCCTTGAGCACATCTCTGGCAGGAGCTGGCATGATGGCAAACACTGATCAGTTTTGCCTTAAGTCTATCCTTAGGAATGGTCACTGCTATAGTACTGGATATGCCTGCTTCAACCTGGCATGAAAATTTGCATACAAGGACTGCTTGGAGACCACACCATGGCTACAACTGGTTTCAGTTGGCACATGTTTCTTGGCCCTAGTGATGTGATGTATAGACATTTCAACCTGTGGAGGAAAAGCAAGGCCAAGCTTTGTTACAAACTACTGGTGAAATCCTAAAATTAGCATTAAGCAGAATAGCTGCCTGAAAAATCCATGGCAGCTTGAGGATTGAAGGCATAAAACTGAAAGCCTAAGAGTTTCTATTGAGTGAAGTGCTTCAGCTGGCTTTGGGCAGGCCTTGTGCATTGGCTGCGTGCCAGCTGACACACGCACAGCGTCCTCCAGCTAAAACTAGAAACAAATTCACCTCTAGACTCTCCTCAGGGTTTTAAAAAATTCTCTGTTTGATCCCAACAGCTTGAAGAGAAAACTGAGGAGATCAGGACTGAAGGAGCAGAATCTCAGAGGTGGTTTAGCTGCACAATTGTTCAAAGACACTCACTGTTCAAACAGATGGGAGCAGAGCAGACCTTTTCATGATCCAGCAGAGGAAAAAACTTCTCCAGCACCAAAATAGCAAAACCAAACCTGAATGTGTACTACAACCTGAATAGCACTGCCTCCCATCTGTTCGATAAGGCATAATTGAAACCTATGATGTCCTGCAAAAACTGACAGAACTCTCTGCCTGAGGCAGAAATCGCAGTACTGTGTCTCCAGAGGGACTCTCATTGGAATGGAAGGGGTGGTCCTGCGTTAGATCTGACCTGCACCTCTAGCTTTTGCCAGAGTAAACTGGCTCCTTACAGCACATGCTGAGACCATCAGCCCATCTGTCTTTCTCATTCTGGCCCTCTAGTGCAGATACTTGGGCTCTTGCCAGGGCTGGTCTTCGTGCCATTTGAGCCAAGTTCAGCTGAATCCCAGCACCAGAGACTTGCCATGAAGGGGGAGGAGATTGCTCTTGCTCACATCTGTAGTCCTCCCCGGCTCACTCCTGAGGATCAAGGCAGGTTCCCACTGGCTTGACAAAGCTCCCAGCAGAGCCCTCCTCACAGCTCCCTATTTCCCAAGAGCAGCACGCAACAGGGCAGCCACACAGTCACCTCAACTCTGTGCACACTGTGGGGGCTGTGCTGGACAGGCTGTGACAGGGCCACAGAGTAACCATGAGCCTCCCTGGCTCAACAGAGGAGGGCTGGACAGCCCATGGTGCACAGCTTGAGCATGCAGGCAGGAAGGTGTGGCTGCACACCTGGCAGGATTTGCTACAAGAGGGTCTTTTTGGGAGGACAAACAAAATTTCTCCCTGAGTGAGCAGTGAGGAGAACAGCACTGGCCAGGCAGGGCATACTTGAAGGAGATGAGGACTGGACTGGTTTGGAGTCTATCACTGCTGCTGCTAAAATTCCAGGCATCTGCAGCAAGGCATTTTAATGGAAGCTAAAAGCTTTCCAGAAGGATAGCTTGAATCTCAAGTGAGCGACAGAAAAATGACAGGCTAATTCTATGTTTCATTTTTAGCAGTATTATTCCGAAGTGTAGGATGGTGGTTAACTGATTTAAGCAGGTTCTTACTTGAAGCAGAACAAAGAGAATGACTACTTTTTTCTTTCTTTTTGCAATTTGTCATTACAATCAAGCAGCAACATTTATATCTTTAGCTAAATTTCCATATATAAGCTTTTAATTGTTAATGAATGTGATTATAAGAATAGTTTTGCTTAAAAACAATACATAGAACCATAACTGTGCACTTAGGTTTGTGTAGTAATAAATAATTTTACTTTTAAATTACCCACGATGTTGGTCACCCTCAGACTGGCTGAACACACTGGTGCGTGGTCCTTGGAGATGCCCAAAAATATACCAAAAAACAAGCCAAGGAGAGAGCAGCTTTCCCTGGCCAGACAGCCCCAAGGATAGTGCCTAGGGATGGATTCCCAAATCAGGCAGGCTGCCCTAGGGAGGTGGTGCAGATGGCATTCATCAGCCAGGATTAGTGGGTCCTCCACAGGTCCTAAGCCCATCCTCTCTGCAGAGGGTAACTGAGCTACTTCCTCTCAATCTCAGTGGGTTCCAGCTTGAGGGACAGAGGTGTGCTCCCACTTGCTTTGGAATCACACCCAGAAGGCTCAGGTATCAGCATCAGTTCCCAGTGGTAAATGATCTTGTAATTAAATGCACAAACTAAACTGCTAGTAGGAGTGTGCCCACATTAGGCTGAGGGTAAGGTGTAAGGTCAGGTTAATAACCAGCTATGTGGCTCTCATGGTGTGATTTACACTGGGAACAGGAATGATGCATGTTAACCAGGGATCCTTCATCCTTAACCCAAATTATAGCAAAGATGTAGTGTTTGGCAGATGCCGGCAGGATGAAAATCCCCTCTTTCCTCTTCAGCAGCCTCTTGGTAGGTATAGGGTGGGGGTGGATGCAGAAGGCAAGCCTCCACAGCCCTTTCAGCTGCTCCTTTCCCAGGAAAGCCCAAGAGCTCAAAGGTTCAAAGGTGTTCCTGTGCCATTATCTCTTAGGATAATTTTTAGGATGTTATTCAATAACACTTACTCCTTTACAGCAGCAAAATCCTTGTTAGTGGGCCAGTGAGCAATGATTATTACCCTGATTACTAAAGGGCTTTGCACTTCTTTCTTTCCTGATCACCTAGCCCTGTGTGCTAATCCAAACAAGACCTTTACTGGCAACATGAGCAAACCAACGTTGTGTAGGCTAAGCTGGGCAGGAGCATCATCTGCTCAACTACATGAGGTGGGAAGGGTCAGACTCTGACCTGAGCTACGATAGATATAAGCTCTCTAGGACTCTAAATTTCCTCAGAGTTCAGGAGACTCCAGTCTGACACACATCTCCAAGGTAAATTTTATGGTACAGTCAGAAGACAGAATGACATGCCCCATGGCCAGCCCTCTCTAGTTGCTGTTCTCCCTTAAACTTCTTTTCTGTTTGGTCTGAGATACACCCTCAGTGGCAAGCACTCTCTTGTGCACCATTTCTGTTCCAAGAGCAGAGCCATTTGGAAGTGTCACTGGAGCATAAGCAGTAATAGCACACAAGTGGGGGAGAAGAAGCCCCCAGAGTGCATCTACTGCCCAAACAACCTCCAAGAGCTCCTTCCCTCTTTTCCTGAGTTTTGCCTTTTCCTTTGAGTCTGCAGGGCAACTTCTGCTGTTGCTGTGAGGTCCATATATCCCCCCATCCTGTAGTCCTTAGCTGCTGTGGCACCTCAGTAGCTCTGTGATTTGGTACAGACTCACAAGGCAAAACTGTCATGGAATTCCACACAGGCAGAGAGCAAAAGTGATCTTACAACAGTGACTGGTTTTTTTAACTAATTTTTTTTAAAAGTTGAGCCTGTATTTGATCACCAAAGGCAGGTCTTTTTGGGTAAAGGGCACATACATTTACTGAGCTCCCTTGTGGCAACAGACTGAACACCCTCTCCCATCACTGCTTTGCCTCAAAGAGTATGGTGAATAGGAAACAAACTCAGCCTTCC
The DNA here is from genome assembly GCF_003984885.1 of Neopelma chrysocephalum. Taxonomy (NCBI): domain Eukaryota; kingdom Metazoa; phylum Chordata; class Aves; order Passeriformes; family Pipridae; genus Neopelma; species Neopelma chrysocephalum. The sequence continues at coordinate 9,121,490 of NW_020897717.1, forward strand.
TCAATTCTCTCATCTCCTGTAATCTAGCCCACTAGCCTCCTGCACCAATTTCCTCCATAGCCCACCATGCAGAGTGTGCTCTCCTTGCCCTGGGCCTGCCTAACACGGCTCTACCTTAATCTGCACCAGCAGCAGCATTACATAAATTACTTACTCACTAATGATGCCTCTCTTAAGTAAGCAAATGGGATGACATCACCCAACGGCAACATACCAGCTGCTCAGGGAGGGAGGGAAGGGGTGAGAGTGTGCCTGCGTGGGTGTGCACACAGACACCGCTTAAGCCATGGTTGCATGGCAAAGCCCAATCCTCCCAGGAATGGAGACAGGGTCAGGAATAATTAAGGCCTTGAAGAGACTTCAGAGGATCTCAGCCCAACCTCCTGCTCACAATAGGGTCAGCGATGAGGCCAGACCTGGTTGCTCAGGGCTTTATACAGCTAAGTATTGAAAGCTTCTGAGGACTCAGACTACAAAGCTTCTCTGGGTAACCTGCTCCAGGGTTCAACTGTCCTCACAAGGAAAAAGTTTTTCCTTGTGTCCAGTCTGATTTCTTTTTGCAACTTAAGGCAACTTTGCCAATTGTAAAGGTAGTTTAAAGTACCCCTATACATAAAAACATCATGTAGATGCATTCAAATCAATCCATATCTCTGCCCACATCTTTGTTCATAGCAGCCCAAGCCTTCTCCAGCCTTTAATAAACTTGTTATACAATATTTGTTGTACACAGCATCATTTAATTTGTCTGTGGGAGTGCAAAAATTTGTTCATCTCCTAAATACCTCAAGCAAACAGGACTATATGCAATAAGGCAGCTAAAATGACTGCAGTCTGTGTTGTCTCCAGATGCTACATCATTCATTCTTGTTACACAAACCTGCCACTCATGAACTGTTCACAGCCTCCCTCCAGGCAGGAGGACCCCTGCCAGGTGCTTGTCTCCAGAAAGTTTCTTCCTGCCCAGCTCAGCCTTCTCCATGGAGTCAGACAGTCCTACGCTTGGGGCAGCCCTTCTCCAACCCAAGCTGGTTGGTGACAGAGACATCACCTTGCCAGAGGCCACACAAAGTCTCCTAAGTGCTGCGGGTCTGTCACTGGCCTCAGACACTGATAAGCTGTGCTCTGGGAGGTAGACCCTCAGCACCCCCAAAACCATTACCCCCCCACAGAACCATATCCACCAGCACCTGATTTTACTCCTTCCAAAAGTGTGGTCAGTAGGATCTGGTGTGAGTTGCTGCAAAAGGAAATTGCATCCACCTGCCACATTCAGAAATCATCTAACAAACTGACAGCTGGTGAAGAGGAGGGAGTGAAGAAAGGCACTGACAAGCACCGTAACAATTGGTGCTTGTTAATACCCACCTTTGGGAAGGGAACTTTGTGTGAGATGGTTTGGTGGTATAATGCACAACCAGGACAGTGCCAGCTTGCATCTCTGGGCCCAGATGTCTCTAAAGCTAATCCAGATGAGAACAGTCTTGCCAAGTCTCAGTTGTCACTATTTACTCCATAGTTTTATGCACAAGCCAGTTCTGTATTAGACACATGGTAGAAGCAAATACTTCCACTTGCTCTGAGACAATTATCTCCAACACCAAAACCAAGGAGCGTATCTAAGTCCACTAATTCCCCACCCCTGTACAGAAAATGTGCTTTCAAAATTACCAGCTTTAACATAAAATCAAATTCAGGATATTTTAATTTCTCTTCTGATTTTGAGCCTCTTGGATGTGCTCCAGTTATGTTGTGAGGCTTCTTTCTAGAAAGATGAGTGCCAGAATTGATTTTTTTTTTTGATCCAAAAGCAAGACTCTCACAGAATTCTGTAATTCTGTGAAGGCACTTGAGGAGAACAAAAATCTATGAGATCTTGCACAGAAGCAATGAGAGCAGTTGCAGCTCGTATCACTCACACGGAGATATACCTGTATCTGGGGGGGAGCCCTTTAAACTGAGGAACACCCCTAAAAGGCAAAAGACAGTGAACAGAGTAAACCCCTCGGAAGCTTAAGGAAGGAAGGAGGTTTGCTGCTCAAGTGTTTTGCTCCCTGCCCTGCTTGAGGGACTGTTGTTGGCCACGCCAACACCCAACACAAACATCAGTTGCAGGTTTACTGCCCACCACCCCCAGCCACACTGGGGATTACTGCTTGCAAGTGCTTTGAACACATAAGCCAAAATAATTGTGCACAGAAATACAAACAGTACAGGGGTGCTGGAGATTAGGTACACCTAGGAAATAAGGGGCTTTTCTTTCCAAAACTACCCTGAGTTGTATCAGAGGACGGGAGCCTGCAGAAACACTGTTGTTCAGTGTATACACTGCTGTATGAAATTCTTGCCTGTCATCTCATATTAGATCTGGTAACTTCCTCAAATTGGAGGAGAAAATGGATTTCTGTAGTAAATTTCAGGTATCATAAAGAAACGTTAAATTTTAGGCTCTTTAATTATCAAAGCAAATTCTGAAGCCAGAGGAAGCAGAGAAAGCTATTAAAATCTGCTCAAAGGATAATTAAGTTAAGATTGCTTGAAAATGTAACATGGTTATATGCTGCCTTTTGAGCTTTGTGAGAACAAGGTTACTGGCTCAGATATATCTGCTTGTTAGGAAGACTCATCTGCAGCAACCTTGCTGAATAGGCTTCTGGCAAGAATGGAAAAGTTGGCTGTCCTCAGTGAGTGGGTTAATACCATGCTCACAGAGTTTGCCAGGGGATAGAGAGACCTCCCTTCTCCCTATGGCTAGATTCCTGAACAGAGCTCGCCAAATCTACAGCCTGCAGGGCACTTCTTGAAAGTAAAATGTAGGGTAAAGTGTGTTCAGCCTGGGGGCTGCAGAAATCAACCTCTCCCTACCTAAAAAAGAGGATTCAGCATGTGCTAAAAATAGCACTGACTGCCCTGAAGTCTTTTCTGGTAGTGCAGAAGCCCCATCTGTAACCAGAAAGTTGCGATGTCCGGTGTAAATAATTACCAGTGGGCAATCCGAGGAATGCCAGATGTATCTACACCGAGAGAAAAACGAGGCTCGAGCTTTCCAGCACCTCCCTCTCTGGAAAGGTGCAGCGGGCTGGTGAGGCGGCATCATGTGGAGAGCAGCCAACTGGGAGCTGCTCCAAAGCCAGCGCCCAGACAGAGGAGAAAATCAATAACGCTGCTAATAAATCAAAGAGCAATCACTGGCACGCAGCCCGACTTTGCCCCAGCCTCGGGTTAGTCACTCCTGGCTGCTCTCCTCGGGCTGGGAGCGGTGTAGGTGCCTGCTCCTCCTGTCAGCCCCCGGCCCCGACAGGGGCTACTCCCGGCTCCGCTAATCCCTCCGGTTCCTCCAGCCCGGCGGGTGGCGCGGGAAGGTGAGGGGCTCAGCCGTGCTCGGCCCCCGGGCTGCCCCTTCCCGGGAGCTCTCCCGGAGCACCCGCGGGATTTCGTGGGGGGCTCGGGGCGGGGGAGAGAAGGGGCTCAGCCGGTTCACCCTGGCTGCCAGCCCGCACTCCCGCCCGCAGCCCGGCTCGGTGCGGCGGCCGGGCCGGCAGTGACACCGCGCGGCGGGCACCGGCACCGGCCCCGGGGGCGAGCGGGGGCACACGGCGGGGGGAGCGCCTGCTCCGCCGGGGGCGGTGGCCTCGCTGTTGGCAAGGACTCTGTGCGCCCTCATCCTCCATCAGCCTTGGGAGAAGGAGCTTTCTCCTCCCTCCCTTTCTGAATATATATATACACACACGCACATACACGTATATATATAAATGTATATATATAGCTACAGCCCACCTCCCTCCTCCTTAACTCAAAGCCTGTAGCGCCGTCGTGTCTTGCCTCCGCACCCCGCCTGCCCATTCCCACCGGCAGCCCGGCAGCCGAGGTGCCAGCAAACCCTCCCGGCTCTGCCAGAGCCTGCAGGAAGCAGCAGCCTTATCTGTAATCAAACTCACGCTGCTTTTTCCCAACCTCAGTCCCTTACACCATCCCCATTTGGCTTGCCCTCCTGGGATGCTTTAAATGAGATTCTAATTTCTTCGGGCCAGGGATGATCCTTTATCATGTCTCGTACAACACTTACTGTGCTGGGTCCCAGGCAGCATGGGACCTGCAGGCATAATTACAGTCCCGATGATAAGTACCAGTCATGTTGTTTGTGTCCCTGCTCAGGCTGCCACACTGTGCTGTAATCAAACTTGCTGATTGTTTTTAAAAGGCAGGTGTGTACTTTGGGCCTGATGCAAGGCTGTCCTACATTCTGCTCTGGGTCACGTCAGGATCTTTGGATTCGATGCTGAAGGACAGTGGTACTCCTCCAGGCTCACGTGCTGCAGGGCTCTGGCTCCGTGTCTTCCCCAAAAGACCTGAGACCCCTGTGCTCAACACAGCATGTGGGCACAGTGCTTGCCCAGAGGACACACCTGTTTGTTTGTCTGCTGCAAAGGAAACGGTGAGCTGATGCAGTCTTCTCGTTTCACTTGGCGACCCACAGCGTTTTGTGAAGGCTGTCAGCCCCACGATGCCCAGTGTGACTAACATGCTGGGTACGTTTCTCCTAATCTTCCCATTAAAAAGCATGTGATAAGTGCTGGTGTTGGATGGCGCTGTACTGCCAGCACCACAGACTCCCAGAAGGAGACACAGGAGGACAAGAAGACTCCTCTCTGCCTCTCAGATTAGCATATGTCAAGTCAAGGTGGTTGCTCCAACTGAGAAGATCAGTACAGGATAGATACATCAGCACATCCTGAAATGCCAATTTGCAGCTGCAGCTCCCTCTGTGTGGCCAGCCTGCCCCGTGGGAGTGATAGGCCAGGACTGCCAAACTCTCTGATGAGCACACAAGTGCTTGCACACACTGCCGGCACATGATGCTGCTGTGGAGCTGCACTGCAGACATAAACTTCTGCAGAGACCATGTCCCAGGTTTTCCCCAAAGTGACCTGGTTAAAGGGCAAGTCTTTAGCTGGGGAGAGAGAACCAGAATTGTCACTGCCAGCTCAGGTGCTGTGGCACTCAGGGAAGGCCTGGGAATGCAATGAGACCCTGGAGAACAGTCCTTCTTTCAGATGCTACTGCGACCACAACAGCAATGCCTGTCAAAGTGCTGAGGCTCACAGGGCTGCGTATCCCTGTGCCCAAGACCCCTTTGCATGTGTTACCCGTCACAGGGGTGAGTCATCCCCATATGTCCAGAATGAAACCTCAGGGACATGTCCCTTCTTTCTGCTCACCCTGTCCCTTGAATACTAAGTTTCTTCTTCTGAAGTCTCTACAGGGGCCTCAGATACAGCCCGCTCAAAAACATGGCTTGGAAAAATGTAAAACACATCCACACCTGGCATCAGGCAGATGCCCATCTGGATGCTGGAGAGCGCTACAAAAGAGTCTGCTCTCTGAATATCACTGAGATCAGAGAGAGCTGGGCCTCTCATCTGCTGAGCAAACAGTTGCATAAATGAAACTGCCTCAGGCTCACTGGAGTAAACTCACACACCCAGTGTGTCCTGGAGTTCAAATGTTTTAGAGAAGAGAAGAAAAGCACGGACATATCCTTGTCCACTGGAGACAGTTCACTGCTCCACCTTTTTCAGCTCTCCTCTGGCAGGTTGTCATCACTCCTTGCCTATCACACAATTCTTCCCTGCCCTGAACTGTGGGCAGATTTCCAGGCTCCAGCTGGGGAATACCAACTTGATTAGATTTGATTCACAAAAGCATTTCACAACACTTGTTCACCAAAGCAAAATAAAAGTCCTGAATCTAAGGATATTAATTAAAGGCAGGATATATCCTTTTGAAGCAAACTACTGGTAACTCACCAAATTTTAAATAATACATTTTCCTGCCAAAATCCCCTGCTGAGATAAAGTTCATATAAGTTCAACTGCTCAACCCATAACTTCCTGAAATAGGAGGTGACATGTTTTTTGCTTTTGGGTTCCTTAAAGATAAAGGCTCCTGTTCTGATTTTGTCAAATTAACCACTCATTACGTATGCAGGAGGTTTTAGCCACCTTTTCAGGACTCATACAAACAGGATGTCACCAAGGATGAGGAGAATGTCGTGACTCTTACTCTTCCATCTCTGGTTCCTTTTGCTTGGACTCCCAACTGATGGGTCCAACATGCACACTAGGAGCAAGAGCAAAAACCATCACTCATGCAGCAATGTTCAGTTTCCAATAATCTCTGCTCAAGCTCGCTCGGGAGGGAAGAATCCCTGGTCCAGCTCTGTGCTGTGGTTTCTGTCATACTCAAAATTCACTTTTACTCCCCTAGCTGTTTTCTCTGTAGCTACGTATAAGTAGGAATGAGCTGGCTCCTTTCTGAAAACTAGCAGTCTTTGATGATTACTGCTGAATTCATAGTGTTGTTTGCCACTCCAGCCTCTCTGTCTGACATCATGTTCAATTCCACAGCACGTTGCTCACCTTGCCCATCCACGAGGCTGTAGCTGGAACTGCTTAAAAAGCAACAAACAAAGTACGCTGCACAAGGAGAAAACTAATGCTGACATGCCAACACCCTTCCCGGGTGCTCAGGGAGAACAGCAGAGCTGACCTCTTTGGAATGAGGACTGGGGAGCATCATTTGCAAGCCACTGTCTCTCCTGGGGAAAAGGTTAGCCTCGCTTACCAGCTCAGCCGCCTCCTGAAGCATTCACAGATGCTGAGGTCAAGGCTGGCTTTGGCTCCAGCCCTTCTGGCAGCTTCATCCTGAAAGGAAACCACTGTAGGGACACATTCAGTTTCCTCTCCATTAAACCATTCCAGAAAAATAATCTCTACCAAATGTACTTTCTTCAGAAGCAGCACAAAGCCTGCTCTGTGAATCCCAACAACAATGTGCTCATTAAAAACTTCCTGTTACAAAAAATGAAAATGCTCTTGAGGAATAGGCCTAAAAAAGGGGGTACAGTCAAGAGCAGAACGATTAATTCATGAAGAAAGGAATCCACAGTCAGACAGACACTCCTTCACTAGGATGGAGGTGCTTCAATCTTACTGCAAAATGCTTCAAGGCAAAGCAAGAGCCATTCCTGAGCAGAGAAAAACATTCAGGCACATGTTACACTGGCCTATGGACACTGCTCACGTGATGGAAAGGGCACCTGAGGACCACATGACAGGTCCCAGGAGAAGGCCATGGTTGAGGTGGACCTCTGAGAAGTGCAGGAGACTGGCCTGGAGCTCAGCACTGTTCCCATCAGATCCCAGCCTTGCTGAAGGTAGAGGGGTTTCATGCAGTCTCAGATGCAACACAGGATTGTGCCACTGTTGTGGCCACAGCGCCCATGCCCATGCTCAGGCACAATCCCTCACATCCTCCAGGGAAGCACAGACCCCAGCTTGCCAGGTAGGTCTGGTGCGCCACACTGCAACATGAGACAAGAGAAATTGCCCATATCAAAATGAGTTGCTTTGATAATTCCTTTAACTGGAAATTTAACTGAAGTGAAGACCATTGTGCAAAATGTTTCCGCGTCAATGAATCAGCTTCTTCCGAAGGGAGAAAGCTGTGTCATTCGAAGAACGCTAGCCTGTTACACAGAACAAGCCGTCCCCCAGAGACCTTGCAATTAAGTCCTGAGACAAGCTGGAGCAAGCAGGCAAAATAAACCCTGGGTTCAGAGGTATCAATTAAGCAAGGAGAGCAGAAATCTGAGTTTACCGCTGGCCTGACCAATGCCAGAGGGGAAGAGTTTGTTGGCAAATTTCAAAATTAGATTTAAAAGAAGAAGAGCTGGTTAATATGAACCAAGCAGCCTCGCTAGGCTGAAAAATGATGAAATAGCCCTTTGCATGTTCCTGCCTTCCCCTTTTATGCATATGTCATAAATAATTAACTGGCTCTTTGTTTTCTGCCCTTGATGAATTCTGGGGTGTAATAACAGGAGTAGCTGATGGTATTTTGACTCTTCTCTCTACAGACAGTACTGGGCTCTTGCATGCAATCCAATAGTGGCACAAAGCAGGTTCTCCTTATCCTCTCAATCAGGCTTCTATCCTGTCTTCTTCCTGTGCATGTAATTATCTTCTGGAGTCACGTTCATAGAAGCAATAAGTACATATACCACTCACCAGCACCATATGGACTGGCAGAGCTGCTAAGGCTGGGCTGTAATTATACAGTAGAAATCCTTCAGCAGCCCTGGACAATAAACAGCAAGCAAGTAACACCTTGTAGGCCAGTTTACCCATTAGTTTTTTTATTATTTTTGTGGTCATGAGTCACATGGGAGTACCTAGAAGGTAACAAATGTTGGGCCTGGAGACCAAAGGAGCAGCCAATAATGTCTTTTCTTTGGCTGTAATTTGAGCCACCCTCATGAGGCAAGGTGGGTTATCACCATCATGGCAGTCATCCTGGTGGCCAGGAACTCTGGGAGCTGGGCAGGCACACCAGGAACTGGGCAGCATGCCTACCAACATCACATGTCCCAGTGTCATGTTTGGTAGAGAAAAGTGATTTCCTGTGATTTTGTTGAAGAAAGCTACAGCTCAGGACATTGTAGCAGGTCAGTTCCTTCTGCCCAGAAAGTTGTTGTCTCAGCTCTCTGTTGGCACCATCTCCATATGGGGCCAGGTGCCCATAGGTCTGCAGGTGACCATCAGACCCGCTCTGGTCTCGCCTGCAAATGATGTTCCATGATGTGAAAAGGTGAGGCCAGGTTCCAGCTGGTGGCCAGGAGCCCAAGTCTGTCACCTCTGGCGTGGTTCCTGGGGGTTTGGACAGAGCTAGAAGCCTTCATGACTCACACAAAGGACATCACCATCTTCCTGCTAACTGCCTTTTCCCAGTGCCCAGACATCCGCATCCCCTGTCCCAAGAGAGATTACACCTGAGAAATTCCTTGGGATGCTGTCTGTGTGGCCCATCCATAGTGATGTATCATCATGATGAGTTGCCAAAGCAACTGAAATGCAAGACAGGAGGTACTTGAAGAAATCTGATCTACCACCACTGCAGGCAACTACAGTCCATATTGAGAACAAGTCACAGAGAATGGAATCTCATCCCACCCAAGGACAGGATTGTCATATTCCACATTCTACTAAACCATTCAACTGCCAAAGCTTGGGAAGCTCTGCAGGACACCTTGCACATGGTCACCCACCTCCTGCGATGTGGACGAACATCATCCTGAAAGTGTGACAATATTGGAGGCTGAACTAAATCACACTTCCCTGTGCAGGTGCCCACATTTCATCCAACACAGCTGAGATGGGGAAAGGCAGCCTGGATGAAGACAGCGGTCACTTCTTCTGTGAACAACCATAAGAGCCTGGCAGAGGGAAGATGAGTTTTCTGGGGAAGGAGACAGAGCATGGCTGGCACAGAGGGCATAGACAGGAGGATTGGACCTAGCCAGGGTAAGACAAGCAAGTTTACATTGAGATCTTGGGGGCTGATTAAAAAAATGAAGCACAAAGGTAGGTATGAAGAGTTGCACGGGCAGTCACAGGCGAAATAGCACAAACAGGTACCGCCGGTCTGCGTCTCCCTCCCTATCACTCACACCCCTCGTCCTGCCCCAACTGCTGGCTCCACAGTGCCTGCATCTCCATAGCTCCTTTCTGGGAAAGGAGGGCTCCCAACTTTCCTCTCTGTCTCCTGCCAGCATCTCCTCCCCACATCTCCCCGCTCTACCTTTCCCACCTACATGCTCCCATGGGCCTCAGGAGGCCTGCAAACTGTCCCCGTCTGACACTGCAAAGAGGTGAGGGGCTCCTGCACCCCTTGTGGCTCCTTCCTGGCTTCTGAAAGGGTCCTGCAGGCAGCACACAAGGAGCGACAAAGCTCCAGTGGTGAATTTTCCCCCTCCTTCCATTACGCATTACAAGCCTTTTGCGAAAGCAAATAATTAAAAAACAAATTAATAAAATAAAATGAACTGAGACATGACCTCAGCCTGGCCGCTCGGAGCGAGAGGCAGTGTCTGGACCTGACCGACTGTTGCTACGTCTAAGCCACAGCACTTTACAGAGTAGTCAGAGAAAAGGCAGAGTTCATGTTGCAGGTTATTAATGTTTTTTGGTGACAGAACAACACTATATCCCCAATTTTCCAGCTTTTTTTTTTATGAGAGATGTAAGGGTTTGACTGGGAGGTGTTTACCTAGTCACTGGAGCTGAGAGTGAAGTGAGTGTGTTGCACCCAACAAACTGCCCACTTTTTCCTTTAAAACAAATAAAAACAGCAGGATCAAAACTTGTTCTTTTCTTTGGTAGAGGCAATGCCTGACTCGTTGCAGCTAAACAAAACACCTTTCCCTCCAACTTTGTCCTTCACTTTTGTGTCACTGCCCCCAGCAAGCCTGGGATCTAGGAGCAACATGGGGACAACACAAGGATCTATCTGGGACAAACACTCCTGTGCAGAGTGACAACGAGCACAAGGGAGGTGATTACTGTGGGCTAAGGAGTGTATCCACCTCAAAATTGCTGTTGACTGCAGATGTATGAGGAAACATGTCACCATTGTAGACAGACGTGTACATAGTGATGTCTGATTCAGATCACTGCTAATTACACTGGCAGAGCACCTGAGGTGCCTTAGAAAGCCAACACCCTCTGATGAGGTGTGATGCTTCCTGGAGTGGTGTTCTGCCGCTGATTGCAGCTTGGGTGTTTCAGCTTATGGTTATCTTTCCTTCTGAGAAGGGGGTTGCAACAACTTCTGACCCTGAGCTCCCACAATGAGTGTGTTCGCTGCTCTATCATCACCTTCTTAATGAAAACTCTGAAAGCAAGTAAATTTACGATAGTTTGATACTGAGCTATACATAACTGTTCTTGGGGCGTGAGCTTTCACCCACTAGGGCTTGGCAGTAAATTCACTCAGAAATTGAAAGAAAAGTAAGATGTAAACCATGCCCTAGGCAAGGAAGAGGGAAGATGCAAGCTCTGCCCCTCTGTCCATGCAGAAAGGCTCCGAACAAGACAAAGTGGAAAAAAAAGAGTAAGGCAAAAAACAGTGATGGATGTGAAATGCAAGGGGGAAATATAGCTAAATATCAGAGGGGTAAAAAAGCTTTCCAAAGACAGCAGGGACTGCTGAGGGAAGTGGTGAGAGAAAGAGCAGCAGTGAATGTACTCCCTATTCTCAGTACAGAAGCTCTATGCATTAAGACAGCAAGGGGCCAGTGCAAAAACTCATTTAATGATATCCAGGAAAAGATGTACACCTGGGGCACCCTTCTCTGCGGCCAGGGCTTCCATTCCAGGCATCTGTGCCACCTCCAGCCCTACCATGGCCTCTTACCCATAGCAGGGGACCCAACAGATGTGAAGGCCACTTAGAGCCAAGGGTCACTGATTTGTCCCCAGGGCACAGTTCATCCTGCCCAGCCACCTCTGTATTCCAGCACAGTGAATGAAGAGGTCAATGCCAGCTCTTCTGGACCCTCCCAAAGTGACACTGAACTCATGTAGCACAGGCACTGGCTCCTGCAGGACAGGTAATCTTTAAAAGATCCACTGCCCCAGGGATGAAGTATTTAAGCTTATTTGTAATTTGTTTTTAAAGGTTGAAGAATCCTAGGAAAAGAGCTGGGGAAAGCCGCGTAAAATTACTGCACTGGTTTTCTAATTGGCATCTTCTTGGTATTGTAGCAACACACATTAGCAATAGCAAAAAATCCAAGACAAGACATTCAACAAAAACACGGTCACTGGAATAAAACACATTATCACCAAAAGCACATTGCCTCACGACATTAACTGTGCCACAAAACACACTGACTCAAACCTGATAAGGGATGAAATGTTAGAGATTGCAGCACACATTTCTCAAGATCTCCTCTATTGATCCCACTGCCCAGTTGAACATCAGCCTCTGACAACTTCCAGTTTCACAGGGTGTCCTTTTATTTCAGCCTCTGTGCTGATGCGAGGCTCCCACATTATGGCTTGTGCAATCTGGCATTGGCAGCAGTGCTGGCTGCTCTAGATTCTTCTGCATGGTACTTCTCATACACCCATGGCACTGCTACCCTGGCAGTTCTACCTCCTCCTGGGCTCCTACTGCTGTTCATCCCCTTCCAGTTGTAGGGCTAGAGGGTTGTAAAAACATGTGATCTGTTATCTGTGGAAATAACCAAATATTTTTGGTTGAGAGGATTGGCATGATGATTCTGATACAGAATTTGGCATTTCAGCTGCAGAAGCCTATCCCACACAAAGGCTGTGCTTTTCCATCACATTGCTCACACATTTGTTTTAATAACTTTTTTTTCCAAAAAGGAAAATGGAATTATTTTTTTCAGGTTTGCTTTCTGTTTTGGGTTGGTTTGGTTTTAAAGCATCTTAGTATCACTTGTAGAAAAAGGGTTTGCATTTTGGACCTTGAAAAGTGGACTGACGCAAGTGGACATAGGTGAAAGGATACTCTCATTCAAATTTTGTACTAAGGTCACACAACACAAAGAAGCCAATTAGAATAGTTTTATCACTGTTATGCTAAAGACTTTTGAAAAAACATCCAACATTTTGCAACCTTACATTTCCTGACACATGAAGATAAATCTAAGTCCCAGCACTGGGAGTGAAGATCTTTGTTTCTTTGCTCATATGGAAAAAGAAAGTGAAAAAGCCCATCAAAAGGGTACTGCTGTCTATCTAGATGCCTTGTTGGAAAATGGCAGGACCATGCTCCAACAGAAACGGTTGAGTAGACACCTGCAGGTGGACTTCAGAACCATGGCAAAGTTAGGAAACCCACTAATTTGACTCAGAAAGAAATTCGGAAAAGCCTTTGGCTGCAGATGAAAAAGTACTCTTGACCTTTAGCTCTCAAAGCTCCCCAAAAAATCTGAGCTGGACTTTAGCTGTATTTCTAGAGAAAATAATGCCACAGGTGTACTGAAAACTGGAAAATAAATGTTAGCAACAGGATGGTTCATTAATGATAAATCATCACAACACTCTCCGTCGCACAGAAACCAAGAAGTTTCTTTTCTCAAGTGTACTAAGGTCTTGAGGAAGAAATGATTGCATACATAGTTGCTGAGTCTGTTACAGATAATTATATCTGTTTTTTCACTGAGGTAAACTCCCTCACTCTTTTGCAGTTCAGCTCAGGTGATGGTTTTCAACACTCACATCATCATAAAAAGGAGTGTCCAAAGTCCTGCAGGGACTGGGAGAGGCAAGCAGCAGGCATCGGCTCTACCTCCTGCCCAGGAGCATCAACAGCACCTGGCAGGTGATATGCAGCATCCAGCCTGCGTAGGGGCAATATTCAAGCAGGTAAAATCAGCAGGTTTCCTATCCTGAAGCAAAATAAATTTGTTGAGTTTTGAAATAAGATTTTTATTTGAATGAGAAAAGCTAGCATGGAGGAGAAGCTGGGAGAATCAGCAAGGCTGCCACTGTGGGCTGCTCGTGCAAGGTGAAGAGGGAGATCCCATCCCATCCCATCCCATCCCTGTCATTCAGGGGAAACCTGGAGCACTTGTTCCTGGAGCAGGTCCAAAGGCAGGGGATGACTAGCACAGGCACCACAAGGATCGAGGAATGCCCAGCGAGGGAGTGTGGGGAGCTCACCCTGTGCCACTGCTCGTGTTCCCTGCACGCTGACACACAGCCCTCTGGGTCAGATCAGTACAAGTATTTAGCTGCCTACAGATGCAAATCAGGCGCAACGTGGTGTTTCCCAAACCATTTGCATCTCAGACACCCACATATTCTTAAAACTCTAGCCTTCCGCCTATGCATGCGTTAGTTTCTTAATTTCTAAAATGGATATGGTAATTACCCGCCTCTCTGGCAGCAGTAGGAGGAGACGAGATACCTGCTGTGCCGTTACCCGGCAGCACCGGGTCCTTTTTCCTTCCCGCTCTCTGCCATGTGCCAGGCAATGCCGGCTGATCTGACCGCACCTGCAAATTCATCAGGTGATTTTGGGAGAGGAGAGAAACGCCAACTCCGAGTCTAGCCCTGATTAAGATGGGTTTCTGGAATGATGCTTCCTGACCATCACCTCAATATCTGTAGGCTTGTGCTTCGGGAAAACTTCAGGCTCGTCATGTTTCACACAGGCAGCTGCTGGCAGGCACGTGATGGGGACTTGCCAGAAATACCATGGGGTCATGTGCATGCACTGCAGGGAAACAAAATCTGTGTGGGTGCCTTTTAAGGAAATCACTAGCCTGCCTTTGGGCACCCAGCAGTCACACATCTCAGGAGAATCCCTCCCCTGTGTGATTTTTTTGCAGTGTATGTTTCCTGGATTGTCAGCCTTTTGTACTTCCCCTTTGTAGCTAAGCCACGTCTTCATCTCTTCTTGGCAGTGATCATTCCTCGCAGTAAGAGAATATTGTCAAAACCTAAGAATAACAAACAGCAGTGTATTCTTGCCCATCAACAGAAAGGGGCTCCACATTAAACCGACACGCTGGATATCACGATAGCATTTCACATACTCAAACGTGAAATCCTATTTTCCTGTATATAAGAAAATGAAAAATGTATGGACAAAATGGTTTCACTTCAGGAACAGGGAATACCAAAGAGAGGTCCCCAAATCAGTTTGCAGCCTGAACTCAGCAATTAAAATATTAGGACACAAGTAGGAATTGATATGCCCAAACAAACACTTTGGCTGATTGTCAAGGCAGGCAGGCAATCCATCAGGTTTGGCCACTGTGACACTTTTGAAAACTTGTGCAAATGAAAGCAGCAGACAGTGCAGCGAGTTAGACCTTGAGGCGGGTGAACCAGCTGTGGGCAGAGCAACACACCTGACCTAAAAGCACCTGGGCCAAAGAGGGAGCCGTCAAGACTGCGGTCACAGTGTAACACTCATAGTGGGGTCATGGTCTTAAATTCCAGGTGCTCAGGCGCTTCTTTCCATCTCAGACCTGACATAAAAGGTACCACCAAGCCAGCAGTGTAGCAAGCAAAAAGATGCGGCTCATTCCTTACAGCCTCTCAGGGATGTGCTTAGTGTCAGTACGTTAAATTAGCAGGAATGCTGCAACTCGCTTATTAACGCATCCTGGGAGCTGCTGGGCTCACAGAAACTCCACAGGGCAGGGTGGAAACAGACTCTGCTCAGCTACGGATCTCTTTGTTAAGCTGTTCCAGCTGTTATTTTTCATCCATAGCAGGTTCATTCTGAACTAGGGCACAGGGTATGGTGACGATGCAGTGGTCTTGGGTTTTTCCCTTTGCAACAAGTGTAACACAAAACAGCCTTGGAGTTTTAACTCAGCCCATGGTGCTGCCTCCTGGGAGTCTGCTACCAGCGTTTTTTTCTCATCTGAGCACTCAAAAAATTGTTTGGTTATCTAAACACACCAAGATACACAAAACCCTGGGAAGATCCTAACAGTGGAGAGCTGAGCTGTGGTGTTTAACACAAAGACACCAGATCCTTCAGGCTTTCATTAGCGACTACAGCAGAGACCCGAGTCACTGGCTGCTCACTGGGTTTGCTGCAGCAGTGGCACTCAAAACCACATTGCAACACCTCGCAACACCTCTGCTGGCTTAGCCACCTCACCTGCCTGGAAGTTTCACTGCAGCCCACAAGAGTTATGCTCCAAATTGTGCCGGAGGATGGAAAAATTGCCCAAACCATGGTTTCTTGAACAGTACACTGGCTTGTAGAGTATGCATTTCAAATCTCACAGCATGTGGAGGAGTATCAGGGTACTCGGATACAGGAGTTACAAGAACAAAGCTACAAGTGCCCTGGTCATTAGAAGGCCTCAGGGTTTAGGCCCTAGGCAGGGTGTCAGAAGTATCCCACATTCATCAGTTCATAAATCTCTGTAATTTTGTCACCTAGGGACTACTACACTGGGTCTGATGGGTCTTTCATTCTGTAGCCTGACTCCAAAAGGACCCAGCAGTGGGTGCTGATGGAAAAGGGGTGAGAAAAAAGGCATGCACTGCCCAGCCCCTCCGTTGGTGTGTCCTCCTTTTCAGAAATTCTCCTTTTGCCTCTGAGGTGTGCAAGGCTAGAGGCACATTTCTGCTCACAGATAGCTTATCTCTCTGGTTCATCCCCAGCCCTGGGGCCCTGGATGCTGCAATGCCTGCTGTCCAGCAGCAAACCTGCATAACTGCCTTGGGCAAAACCCAATAGGGAAAAAAATTAACATCGTGCCTCGGGGCTACAAGGGGATTCAGGCCGAAAGGTCTCCTGGCAGGCCCCCTCCACAGCGACTCCCATTGCAAATACTCTTCAGAGCAGACCCCACTTCTCCTTAGAAGATGTTGCCAGCCAAGGAGCAGAGTTGGGCCAGAGAAGCAAGTGACAAAATTCCTGCTGAGTTCTGTGATGAGAAGCAGCAGACCAATCTCTGATGGTCCAGATATTCCTGCCAGATGCCAATCCAGATTTTTCAGAGCTGGTTCATGTTATAATGGAAGACACAAAGCATTTATCTGGCTTCCTCTGGCATCCAGAGGTTTCTCCTTAGAGAGAAAAAAATGATTAAAGACTTTGGTAGTTATTTGTGCAGTCTGGTCTTACACTGCTCACTCCTCTCACAAATGACAACTGCAAGCATGGTGGAGGTGGGCTAGGACAGACACAAAGCCCTGTGATGGGTCTGGCTCAGCAAAGGCTGCCTAAGACTTACCACGGGCCAGGGCTCAAACTTCCTCAGCACTCGCCCCTCCACAACATTAGCTCCTGTTATGCTGACAGTTACAGCTGTGGAGAGCCTTTTGCTGATTCATAGGCTTTGCAAGGGTTATTATTAGCTTATTGAAAAGAAATAGCTGTTGATTTGAAAAGATTTGTTACAAAACCAGGGCAGGGTGACCTGAAACTGGGAGGATTTAATTTTTTTGATGGTAAATGTCAAGGCTCATTATGCTTTGCCTGTATGCACATACAAGTTGATGAGGATTAACGCACAAGTAGTGCACTATTGCTACTCTTAAATCAGCAGCACCCTCCTCCCCAAAGAAAAAAGGGGAAAGGGAGAAGTCCTTCCACATGGATCCCCATCCACCGAAACAGGAGTACAGGACCTGGAGATGACAGCTCTGAGGGTTGAACAAGTGGGGCTGACAGTCACTGACGTGAGGTGTCCACCTGCCACGGGCTGGCTGTTTTGCTATACAGTATTGGTTCCTAGCAAAAATGCCCAGTGTCTTTGCCCTTCATCTTCCATAGTCATCTTAATCCTTCAAAGCAAGACCTGTTGTAGTAGAAGTTGGGAAATGGAGTCTAATGTTTCCTGAACTGTCCTATAAAGTTTCTCTGCTGCAGGGTTCAAGCAGCAGTGACACTGCAGGAGGAACACAGCAGCAGTCGCTACACAATCCTTCCACCACCTCAGCAAACAAAGAGAGTAATGTATCCTGTAACAATTTATTTGCACCAAATCATCCAACTCCACTTCAGAAGCAAATCAGATCGCTTCCTTCATGTTTAATTAAGACAGTCTGCTCTTCGGGCCAGGATCAGTTGCTGTCACAGCCATGACCGACTTCTCAGGGCTCCAGCTCTTTGCATGGGTATTGGAAGGGAAGGATTACTTTTAGTAGCAGGTGATTGGGAAATGCTCCCTGGCTGGCCACTGCACCAAGAGGTCAAAGCTCAAGTCCCTGCCAGTGTGGCACCCCAGGAACAGGTATTTGTGCTGGTGCTGTCCAGACTGGGCTGTGCTTGGCACACCAGTCCAGCTCTGCAGCCTTCTGCCAAGGGAAACAAGGGCACTGTGGTGCTCCAGGCAGGCTGATACTCAGCTTCATGCATCTCCCTGATGGATTCAGCCTGCAGAGTGCTCACACAGCTCCCCTGAATTCTGCTCATCTCAATGAAAGAAGAGAGATCAGCGACAGAGTTGACAGCTGAAGCCAGACCTTATGGTTTCCCCCCATTCAGATCCGCTGTCACTGGAGAGCCTGGTTCAGGAATCTCTCTCTGACTTTCCATTTGGACCAACAGAATTAGTTTGAGTACAAGAGGGCAGCGATCACATTCTTAATTTGTTTCACCTTGGAATACATCATCATTTAAAAGTCTGGAATATTTATTGTTGGCAAAGAGATATTGATTGCCTAGCCACAGGCAGAGTAAAAATCATTGAGGGGAAAAAAAACCCCAAGCAATGAACCAACGAGAAAAATTGCTCTGGTGCTTCCTGCCATGCTGGTGTGTGATGCGCTGCTTTGGTCTTCACTGCCTTCCGGCATCCCTCAGCTCTCAGCTTCCAAGGCACGTGAAACGGCCTTTCCCTTTGAATTTATTGGTGAATGGTTTCCAGCAGCTCCCAGGCACTTTATCACCTTCCTGCAGAGGAACATAAAACAGGGCCCTTGTCTCTGCCTCTGCCCTAGGAACAAATAAATAAGGGCAGCTCCCTGCAGCTTTGCCACCGGCTTGTCCACGCGCGGGAGCTGGATGCATTGTACTGAGGAGCTCAAGCTGCGGAGTTCAGAGCCAACTCCACTCTGAACTTCCCACCGCCCCTGGATGTTTGGAGCCAGTTATTTCCTTCTTAAGGTTTGCCCAACAGGAAAGCTGTTTCCCACCCCTAAAACCTGGTTAAAAGCTAATGGCTCATTGTGGCTCTTGTAAAAGATGAATTTCCCTGCTAATGGTGGCTGCCCACTTTCTTGTGGTGGTGGCAATTCCAGCACTTCTTGGACGCTGCAGTTGGGTGCATGTGGCCAGAAAGGTTTCATTTCAGCAAACTGCATTTTAACAGCACAGGGGCAATCGCTGTCATCGTGGGGGTTGGGTAGTGACCCTGTGGAAAGCCTCACTGTCACCCCATTTGCCACAAAACCCCTTGTCCTGGTTTCCTCTGTGGTCTGCACTCAGGAAAAGTGGCACTGGCAGGATTGACGCCTTCTGGGGCAGCTGTGGGGAAACGCCAGACAGAGACCCACCAGCAGGAGAAAGTGGGGCTGATCCTGAGGGTAACGGCCAAGTCTTTCATTGGCATGGGGCAGGGGGCTGAGCTAAAACCTCCTGGATGAGTGAGCAGTGGTGGAAAGCTCAGGAAATTGCCACTGTATATGGAGGCTGGCAAGCTGTCACACTGCTGCTGGCCAGAGCCTGCTCCAGCCCAAGTAGAGAGATCCCTGGGTTGCTCCGGGGCCAGGGGAGAGGCAGGGTGGTGCCGGGCTGCTTTGTGAGATAAGTGTGGGGCTGTCCCCCTCCACCGGCGGCCAAGCCTCTGTAATCTGCCCCCTGGCACTTTTCCAGGGCCATCCCAGTGCAGCCGTGCACGAGGATTGCAGCTGTGACTGAGGCCATCCACAAGACCCGAGGCCAAGCACGGGGATTGCAGTGGAGCACGAGGATTGCAGTGGTGCAGCCCCTCTGGAGGCAGCTGGCTCCCACAAGCCCAGGCACAGTGGAGTGAGAGACTGAAATGTTAACGGCAAGGCTGTGCTCGCCTGTGCTGGCATCAAACAGGGAGCAACATCCCCTGCGCAGCCGTGCTCCCCACCACGCAGCCAGCCTCTGATCTTCCCAGCACGCTCTTTGTTGGAGTGAGAAAGACGTAAATTAGTGCCTCCATAGGTTTTCATAGGCCGCCTCTGGAAATCTGGTAGGCGTTCCTCAATGTTTTTATTATTCTAATTTTTGCCTGGTTTCAGAGGCAAAAGAATAGCATAAGGTGCCACTGTTATTTCAAAAAGAAGCGCGTCCTAACCTGGCAATTGCAGGGAACAATTTGTTGTGTTTTCATCAAGTCATACTTCTATTTGGTTTTGCAAAAGAAAAGTATTGTCTTTTGTCAGCCTGACCTTACTGATTATCCCTCCCCAGAAGCTTTAATTATTTGGTTCAACATTTATCATTTAAAGAGTAATTCATGTGCTAATATGCATAATCCAACAGCACAGTTTAATTGCAAGATCTTAGTGCTACAGTCGAACTGCATTGTTGGGATTAATTTCTCTTATTCTTCAACGGGTTCTAATTAGCACTGTGCAAATAACAGACTTTCTACATATTAGCATCTCTGAAAGCCATTAGCAAAAGCTACTGGGGTCCAAATGTTTTGTTCTGCTCAAAACACTGAGAGAATTTGAACTTATAATTTCACTTACAAAAGCATTTTAAAATGGAAAGTGGTTTGTAGTCAGAGATTTTTTTTGTAACTATTTTGGGAAGTTAAAACATTAAAAAAAAAAAAAAAGTCGTCATCCCCTGAGTCTGCCTCTGCAGTGAAATCATCACCAGCTACTGAAATGTTTGTGCCGGTATTTTCAAAATTTGGGGGAAGATGCAGATTCCTGCTCTTGCCTATACATCACTAAAAGGAGTAGAATTCAAAAGCACACAAAGTTAACCATCTGCTTATTAACGAGATGAGAAAGGGCTTTGGATGCCCCAGTGCCCCAGATCACGTCTGGGCTTTCCAGTCATACCACACAAAATAGCATCTCTGCTGTATGAGCACTTTTTTTTTCCCCAAACAGACTTGCAGCATTTCCAAGACAATCTCAATCCTGTATAAAGCAAACAAACTTTCTTTAAGGAGCCTTAACGTGCCAAATACAAGTTAAGGAGCCTAAACTCTATGAAAAATCAGTTGGGATGTAGGCCTCTAAAGTACACAGGGGCTTGGAAGCACTTGGGAGTGCAGCTGATTCCTCTGGGTCTTTTAGAAGCATCTAAGCAGCACGTGAACATGGTGGTTTGTCCCTACACCCTGTGAGACAATGTGACCCCCCTATACTTCAGTAGACTGACAGGTGTCCTGGAGGCTGCTGTGAGCTGGATGTGGTGCTTCCTTGCCCTGAGGGAGGACAACGAGGGAATACCCTGGGACAAGTGAACGCTCTGGGACAAGATGGATATAGTCTCTTCTAAAACCATGGCTCTTGTTTGCACCTGACATGCTATGGACTCCTCCCGAGCACCAAGACTTCTCTCTTTCAGCCCCTCTGCTTCTCCCTGTGTGAGAAGCCACGTACCAGAGGAGGCGATGCTGACTGTATTTTTGTCACACTGGCTGAATACAGATTGTGGAGGGCTCTCATTTAACTACCTCACACATAAAGGCAAAAAATAAAGAAGTCAGAAATATTATCACCATGGAACTGTCTTGGATGAACTTCGTCTGAGATTAAAACCAAACCAGGAGCATTTTCAGCATGGCAGACATTTTCTTTAGCTTCCAGAAAAGAAAAATATGAGTCAACAGGCTAAAGAAATCACAGAAACAGGTGGCTGTGTGGAGTTCAGTATTTGTACAGTTGCTCTGGTCCTTACACAGGCCTGTTTTAAATGAACCCAAATGCCACTCTGTGTTTGCATTTGATATACATTTACTGCTTTACAAGCAATGGACATCTACTGTAGTTTTGCTTCAGTGATGTTTATTCATTTAATAAGATAGTCTCTTAAATCTCTTCTCTACAACCTTTAAGAAAACCAATGTGTGACCAAATTTAAAAAAAAGAATTAATAACCCCCCCACACATTCTTTCAGTTTTGGTTGGGTTTTTTTTCTGGTTCTTCTGGACATCAAAGAGAACAAAATGAGGAAAATCCTTGAGTCCAGCTGCTTCTGTATCCCTCCTAATTGACCTGCACAGGAGTCTGTCTCTATATCACTTTCAAGCTTCTTTAGCTAAATAGCTTCAGGATACAAGAGGTTAAAGCATCCTGCTGGGCAGAAAGCTTTTACTTTAAAGGTCTAACAGCCTTTCCCTTAATCTGCAGAGTGGAGCTGTGATCACACAACAGCTAAAGTCATGAGCTTGTTAATGCTAAAATGACAGATGTTATAACAACAGGATATTTATTAAGTTTCCCATTACCCTGCTGAGTTTTCAGACCCCAATTTCTTTCCAAGACTGCTTTTTGGTTTTTTAATAACCAAAAGTTAACAGAAGTCTGTTTTCAGCCTTCTAACAAGAAGTCACACAAAGCGCAAAAGGAAAAAAAGCTAAACAGAAAACATTTATAAACTGTCTCTGTCTCAGCTTGACTCCTGTTAAAGAAGGAAGTAGTACTAATTCTGTCTGTCTTTCTCCCTCCATGTTATGGTATAGATTTGTTTAAGAGTAGGTGTCGTTTTAACCTTGTCCTCCACTTAAGAGTTGGACTCAATAATCCTTGTGGGTCCCTCCCAACTCAGAATATTCTGTGATTCTGTAAACATTATACAGCATTGCATGAAAAGTCAGAGTCCATGTGATTCCAAAGTCCTGGACACTTCAGTATCTATTAGTTATTTAGTGAAGCACTGCAAACTCTCTAGTGGTGGGTGTTTTTCCCCATTACCAGATAAGGAAGCATCCAGCAGCCCTGCCTGGAGGATCCCTACCTGCATGCTCAGTGCTCCACTGGGAGGGGACAACCCCTGCCCAAGCAGTGCTTAGAAGTCATTGTGGAAAAAGTGGATAACCTAGAAAAGCCACCTGCATAAGGAAAGAAGAAGTAACCAGGTTTAAGCAGTTATTTCTGCATAATTTATGTTTCAAGATTCATTCATCAGTTCTAAACTCAATAGCAGTGTTAATCCTAGAACAACTGGAATGGTAGCCCTGTATCAGAGTTGCTACATCACAGACAGTGCCGTTTCTACCAACCCATTGCTCCCTTTACACCTATGCCACCCATGGCTGGATTTGGAGGTCTTTCCTATACAGAGAGTGGAAGTTCTAAACATTGAGGGACAGCACTGTGTGTGCATTTGTTGTTGGATGGGTGCTTTGTGCCAGGAGTTGCTTGGAGCACAAGTTAGCTGGCCTGCACATGTCCCAGCTCATGGCAGGAATACCCTTGCTTCTCCTGTATGCTGTGGCCCTAAAATCAGTGCAGCACAGACAGGATTAGCCAGCAGCAATCCAGGCCTCTCCTAGGAGGACTGCTGGTTTTCCATCCCTCAGGTTGGGTTTGCTTGGGGTGAAGTCAAAGGGAGGATGACTTCTTTCCCTAGCAAGGCTGTACTCCTGCTGGATGCCTCTCAAGAGTTGTACAAGCCACTCCCCATCCCTATTTTTGAGGTCATCCTTAAACTGAAATTTTAGCTTTTTGGGGAAATTGAAGTCCATATGGAGACAAATGAGACCATTCAAAGAACCACAGGTTCTACAAAAAAAGCAGTCACATTTTCTGCTCTCAGAGAGTACTTGTATTTCTTTAAACACTATCTAGCAACATTTGATGGATGAAAAGCATGGCAGAGGTCAGAGCCCTGCATGTGCTATGAACAGAGAGCACTTTTCACCAGAGTCCCCAGTACTGTA
Organism: Neopelma chrysocephalum; assembly: GCF_003984885.1. Lineage (NCBI taxonomy): Eukaryota > Metazoa > Chordata > Aves > Passeriformes > Pipridae > Neopelma > Neopelma chrysocephalum. Next base: position 9,144,664 of record NW_020897717.1, read on the forward strand.
CCAGGGCAGGCTCTTTCATTCATAGTCTACTTATCACAGATGCTACGAGATGGAAAACACTGCTCTGAGGGGTCCTGAAACAACTACTACCATCCTATTCAATTTACTTAGTAAACATCTTAGATCTGCCAAAAAGCAACTCAGTGACATTTCAGTGAATCTTAACCTTTTCCTCCTCTAAATATGAGCAACTCTGTTTGGAGTTAGTCACATTTACAGAAAGTAAAAAAAAAAAACAAAACAAACAAAACCAAAACCAGACAAACAAACAAAAAAACCACCAAACTCCAAAGCAGGAACCCAATCTTCCTTAACAAAGGTTAAAGGTGTTGAGAATTATTCTTGCCTCATCCTCAGCCCATTCTTCCACATTTTCAGATCTTGTCACTGGCTCAGCCAGCCAGCATGCGGCCCCTGAAGGCATTGTCATGGCAAGGCACTCTGAAGCCAATTTGCTTAAAACATCCTCCTTCAAAAAGAACCTGTCAGAACAAAGTTCCTGTCAGAACAAAGTTGTTAGAAAAGCAGGATGATTGGATTTGGGTAAAACCCCAAACACACTCTCACGTTATTTAAAAGAAGAATTGCATGCACTCCAAGGAGTAGCTGAGTGATGTACAGTCCAGAATTGCATCTATCACACTCTCCACTGTCCTCCTACCATACTTTCACTGGCTGGATAAATCAATGCATAGGACAGGACCTAATTTGGTTTTCTGGAATAAAGTTATAATCACATGACCAGTATCTCGAAGAGTTAGTTTTGCAGGATGCTATCATGCAACTTAGGAACAGATACATTTTCTTACGTATCACTGAAGCAGCTTCTTCTTTGTGGAGTTCAAGCAAATATTTTTCCACCCTAATTTATTGCTGTGGTCCCTATTCTCACATGTTCTACAGCTATTCAGAGCTCTAAACAGTGCTTAAGTACTTGTTAGTGGCGAGTGACCCGCAACCAAAATTGTGTAGTTAATTCAAATTTTCTTAACTGAAACGTCCTTTCCTTCTAGCTGATATTAAAAAACCCCACGGTGTTAGCAAAAATAGGACAGGTTTTTGAAAATGAAGGTTATTTCTATGTCCTGTGAACTACTTGGATTAGAAACAAGGATACAGAATTAGTAAATCATTTATGAAATGCTTTATCAGGAAAAATAATTATTTAATTTTAAAACATCCTTAGTAGTATTTAGTAATATTAAAAAATACTTGCATCTGAACTTTAAAAGCATAAGAAATAGTGCCGTTACCTAGAGGAACTTTAAAACCTTCATCATCATCGAAATAAATAAGATCTACTAAAACACAGCTGGTTTCAGTAATTGCAGACCCACTGCATTGCGTTAACCTCAAATTTGCAATTTAAGGTTAAGGTTAGAGATAAAGGGGAAGGGAAAGATGACAGCAGTCCACCCTTGTTTATCTTGTTTAATTTTTGCCCTAGCCCAGACCAATGACTTTTTCTCTCCAAAGCACTGTTTCAAAAGGGGAACTCTCATGTTGCACAAGGACTCTCTACATTTGACTTTACCTTAAGTCATTTGGAGAAATACCGCTCTGTTAGGGTTTTAACCATTGCCAGCAACAAAGCCTCCATGCAAAGACATTATTTTTGCCAAGCTGCATTCTGTTGCAGAGAGAGACTACTTCTCCTATGCTCGGGTGTGAAACAAAGCTACTGTTACCTGATTTTCTACACCATTTCTGTACTTCACACTACCCTTTCCTGATATAACTGCTGAGGCTGTGCTGGCTACCTTCTCAGTCTCAGAAAGACTAAGGTCTCAGTTTCAGCTGTGATCTGTTTAAGCTTTTTTCCCATGTGTTTCACCAACTTTGATTTCCATAGACACCACGTGTAGGTCTCACAGTAATAAGCTATTAAGCGCTGCAGAGCTATAGAAGGCGGCCAAAGAACATCATTACCCTCACTGAAACAGCTGCAGGAGGAGGAAAAAATTATACCCAATCCAAAAGCAAAACCTATACATGCTCCATTGCTCATTTTTTGCCACTGATGCCATAACTTTATTTGCTCTCTGCTAACCAGTGACCACCATGGGAGAAGTGATCTGCCTTTCTGATACTACCAGAGCCAAAAGAAATTTTGGCAAAAATCTTGTAGATCATATTTTCTATTCTTATTAAAAAAAAAATCTGAAGAGCTTCAGTGCCTGTCCCATTCTTTTTCCATGTCATACTAATTGTTGCATGCACACGCAGTAATAGCCAAGGTAACTGTCCAGGCAGAGGCCAGCAAATAAGAGCACCACAGAAGGCAACCGCAGAAGCTGTGCACTTCAGTATCTCACCACCTTTCAACAGAGAAACATTATTTTGACATTCCTTGTTTTTGCAGATACTTTTAGAAAGGGCACACAAAGTGCAATGGCGTTCAAACTCTGGGTTCAATGGCACATAACTTTTCAGAGCAGCACACTGTGTTGCAGGGCCATTCAATTGCACACTCAGTAGTCTCCCCTTGGCTGTGTGGCTAAAGCTGTCTGCATTAAGGGAATGGGAAAAGAGGAAAAAAAAACCAAATATGAAAGTTTTCAGCAAATGTTACCGAGCTTTTGAATAACACATACAGCTTGGGTGATGCTCTGAGCTTTTCACGTATGGCTAGTGATGTCACACTGCGACTGTGACATCAGTGCGGTTCTGACACAGGAGCTCTACCCACGCAGCTCGACTCAATATTTAGTTCTGTAGTTTTCCTACTCCTTCAGAAGAAGATAACTGGGACATTATGGTGCCAAGTGTCATTCCATTTCCAAGCTCAAGCATATGTACCAAACACCTCCTTTTTAGCGATAGCTTGCCAACTAACTCGGCAGTGTCTCTACTGTGCATCTCCTGTATGCAGGGAGATTTTTGACAAAGTGGAAACACACCTACCCAGGCTGGTTAATAATTCTTGTGATAATTAAACACAATTCTTCCCTTCTTTTCTTTTTTTTTTTTTGAACAGCAATGTGAAAAGAGCAAATCACTTCAAAACAGCATGACATAGAAGTCTAAAACCTCTGGCATTATGGGTATTTAGGATGAACTGCTTGAGCCTAGATTTTACCTAGTATTTAAACCCAACTGCTCCTAACACTCAGCTAGAAGGAAACAGAATAAACCCATCCACTTGGGTCAGAACCTTCCCACACACGCACAAAAATACAAGTGAAAATTATCCCCCAAAATTTGCAAATTCACATAAACCCTTTCTCAAGGGAAAACATGCTTGTCTGCAACTGACTGGGGAAAGAGTCCTAGAGCACCCCAGGATAAGAACAACGGGCTGTGTCTCCAGTTGACACTGCCTCATGAAAAAATCTTGAGGGTATAGCAATATGTGCAGCATCTATCTGTGGGAGTGTTGTTCACTCCTAAACTAGGGTATGAGCACCCAGATCAGGTACGCGGCACTGACCCAGTTACCTGCAGAGACTCACTGTGCTGCACTCGCTGCAGCCTCAGTGAAGAGGATCACACGGTAACATCAAACCAACCCTTGGAGCTGAATCCAGGTCTGCAGCAGGCCAGCAGCATCCGCTTACACTCAGCAGATGTACTCTGAAGCACGAAAGGCTGGCAGCAAGTAAATATTTCACTCAGCTGAGGTTTTGCCTATACTGCAGAATGAAGTTGCCTATAGTGCAGAAGGCAACTGAAACGAGTGTGGGCCAACCCACAGCAAACCAAATCCAACAAATTAAATCTAACAAATTCACCCAGTGAATCCAGCAGCACTAGTAGGGAAGATGAGGAGAACAGGCTTCAACCCAGGCCAGCAACACAAGCACAAATGCAGGAAGCCCAGCAGGTTGCACATCCTGTTCCACAGCATCACCATGGCTATTCTTAGCTGCAGGAGCTGGTGCAAGGGAAATGCTGGGAAGCCGAGCAACGCTGTAACTAGAAACAGAGCTTGGGTGATGGCGGGGCGGGGGTGGGGGGCGGTGTTGCAATGTGGTCTCAGCACTGATTTAAGGTTTGCGCTGATTGTCACACAAAAAAAGAAAAGAAAACAAAACAAAACAAAAAAAACCCAACCAAACAAACCAAAAATGCATATATAAACATGCTAACCAAAGTTTCAGTGGCACAGGTTTCATGCCAGGTTTGGGATGGATCAGACTGAGAAGGTGCCTGCTGAAAGTGCTTGTCTGCCTGGGGTCAGACACAGCTTCACTATCAACCTGCCCTTCTCCTGTGGCATCAGCTCCTCCGATGCAAACACAGCAAGGAGTTGTTTTTCTGGGAGCAGGATCTGGTCCTTGAGGTGGTCGGGCAACTATCTGGGGTAGGAGGTCTAGGAATGACATGGATAAAGGTAGGTGTAAAAGCAAAAGTAAGCTACAGATCTGAAGTTTCCCTTTTATTAATTAAAATTGCCAGAACAGCATGTCTCATAAAGGATATTCAGATTAAGTTTAAATCACATCTTTTCATAATGAGGTAGAAGTAGCTTTGGAAAATGGCAGAACTCAAGCTCATGTGCAATGCTTACAGCACATCCAAACACACCCTCCTGTGCATATAACTAATAATATGGGATCACCTTTCCTTGAAGTAGTAGAAGGAGCGCTGAAGGTGCACCAGTGAAGGGCTCCAAAATGAACTCATCATTGCAAGCTCATTAACAGCTCAAGGCAGGTATTAGTAACCATCTTGCCCTCCTCAGTACTAGTGCTGGCAGCCGCAGTCAGTCCTTTTCTCCCAACAAACTTCACAAACTGCAGTGTTTCTGAATTAGATCAAATGAAGCTGAAAAGTACCAAAGCATCTTCTGCTCTAAAGCAGCTTTTTTCCAAAGACATTAAACAGAATAGTACAGACTTCTATTAGGAAGCCTACCTTACTGACTCTTACGTTAGATATTTAACCACGGCCAATTAATAGGACAGGAAGATTTTTTTATTCTTTTCAAAAGCTGTTTTTCTTACAGGAAAAAAAATGCTTTTTGCATAATTAACTCTTCACATGATACTAGAACGGAGCAACTGTTCTTTTAATTGCACCTGGAATCCAGATGGTTGGAGGCCAGCACTTCACAACCCATTTACTAACCTCTTCTTCTATTTGTGCGCTTTGCATTTGTTTCTGAGGTTCTGTGAGATGGTGAAAGTGCATTCCAACCAGTTAAATTCCTACCCAGGAACTGATCTGAGAAAGAAATCCCAACTAAAAGCATTTGATATTCAAGAGCTCCATTTATTTTCTCAGCACTTTAATACTTAAAAAAAAAAAAAAAGAACAAAACCCCGAACATTATTATTTATTTTAAAAGAAGGTAAAAAGAAATATCATCAATGAACAAGCTATGCCAATTATATTTTAACATTGTTCAGAGACAGGATCCAGGACATGAAAAAAAGAAGCCAAATTAATCCCATGTGCTTTTTGGAGACATATAGATGAAAGATATTTTTCAGTTTTGTGGTTTTGCTCTTCAACTAATTAGACCACATGGTGAATGCAAAAAATATAAATGTGAGCCTGCTAAAACATGGTGCTGTACCTCACGGGCAGCTAACCACACAAAGAAAAGGTCACAAGAAATAATCAGACCCTTCTGTTATCAGCAAAGCTATGTTCGATTTAGAAAACTGTCAAGTCTGGCTTTAGCCCAAGCAATTGGAGCATCCACCTCTTTCCATCTAGCTGAGAAAGAAAAAACCAAAGATGCTATGGAGCTGACAACTTAAATGCATACCTAAAAAGGGTGTAACTGATGCTATGCTATGAAACTAAAATAGTCAGAGCATATTTATATGCTTTTAAATATAGTTAGCAGTATTTCCCATTCCCTCCATGTGGAACTTGGAACATCTAGGTAAAAAAATTCACCCCCTCTGTCCCCCCAGGTCTCTCCATAGCTGAAGAGATTAGAAAGTGCAGTCAAAGCAGGGGGCAGGGGAACGAGAATGGCAAGAATCTTTATCCCTCCTCCCCAAACTCTACCAAGCAGTGTTTAATAAATTCAGATGGCCTGATTTCAGAAGCAAACAGCAATGTCAGTTTAGCTAAACTTGTTAATAAGTCTTAGGACACTCAGTGAGCTTTTTTCCCTTTCTTTTTGAAGAATGGGGGAAAGGAATAAATCCTGGAATTGTATCAAACTGACAGTATTTCTGCAGCAAATTTAGAAACACCACAGTAGTCCTGATTTTAATACATCCATAAAACCTAGGTACTTTCACCGGCAGAAGCTTTGGACTCACTCCCACAAGTAATTCTTTCCATGCAAGTAAGTACTCGTCAGCCCGATGAAACTACTCAAGAATACAGAAATTTTCAGGAGTGAGCCCTTGCCATGACTTTTGGGGAGTCACAAGTCGGGGCTAGTTCTTTTACATAAGTCTGTGTCTGTCCATACCGCACACCGTGATGCAGCAGCAACAGATACTACCAAAAGCCCAGAATGGCTGTTTAAAGCAACCAAGCTAAAATTATTAGGGGTTCCACAGAAACAATTTACTCTGCTACAAAGGAAGCTTGATGGAGCTGTGGCTAGCCCACTGAGTGTCTGAATTAGTGCTGCACTGCACCTTAGGTGCAGATATAATCTAAGAAGTGATTCTAAAACAGCATGTTCCTGGATGAGACATATAGTAAGTGTAAAATATTTCACCCAGTGACGTTTGGTACATCTCTGACACATTTAATCAGAAGCCTAAACAATCTAGACATTGAAGTAAAAACTTATTTTTCCTTAAAATCAGTGTTCCATAGGCTTTTTTATTTTAAAAATTCAGGAATGTGATACACAATACAATTAGCTCCCCCTCCATTGCAGTGTTCACTTACATGAGATTCACTAGTTCCATGCTTTGTGGAAAAAAAAAAAAAGAGACTGTGCAGTGTTTTTGAATGATCTCAGTATTCTGGAACTGCGATCTTCACAACAGATCAAGTCTGTATAACGCCAGACAGATCAGGTTAAAAAAAAATCAAGCTCTATCACAAGCTAGTGGGCTACAGTTGGGTCTCATACAGCCAGAACAAACAGAAAAATTGTGTTCCTGCTGCTGCACAGCCACCACCTTGACCTCACTACATGTTTTCAGGGAATTTGCCACCGAGGGCTAAAGAGACTAAAGGGCCCCGTTAACACCAGCTGGTGCTGCACGTGCAACACAGCACATGACAGAGAGACCACGCAACCCCCCCTTCTGCCCCCATCACCATCATCATCATCATCACATCTTTATCCTGTAATTAAAATAATGAGGGGGAGAGCTTTTTGTCTTCTAAGCTAGCCATTGCCTGCAATGGACACAGAAATAGAAAAATATGACTTCTGGCTCAAAAAGAAAAGATTAAATAGTTTAAAATGGAATAGTGACTAACTTCATCTATCCAGATGCATTTACTGAGACTGTTAACCAGCGATGGCAACTGTTATGACTTAATAGTTGCTCTGTTTTTATAATAGCAACAGGAGAGAAGTCACAGTCAGTGCTACTATGGTTTCTCTTGTTGGTATCTTTTTAAATAAACTAAAGAGCAGTAGTACTATGGTGCATTAGAGACATACAGCAGGACCTCAACTAATGATTGAGACCAATTTTAAACTAATGATCAAAATAATTAGTGAAAGTTTACCATAAAAAGCAAGGATACACATTTTAAAAAAAAAATAGTACTTTGTTCCTTTCAAAATTTACTTGCTTAATACTCTGTAGTATACTAGCAGTGGTAGCATATTCTGCAAATGTAGTCTCATACAAGATCTCATTTAACAGTCAACTCTAGATCATATACAGGTAACAGAAGAAAGAGTTAAGATAATTCAGACAAAACGAAAACATATATAAATACTATATTAACATATTTAAGTTAGTTTATGAGACTGTACAACAAGCATAAACACAGAAGAAGGTGAGCAATGCTGGTGGCTGTGAAGCACCAACATCCCCAAACCAGCACAAAGCTGAACCGACCTATCCACACTCTGCAGCTTCCTGCAGATGCATCTGAGCAGCCAAGAGGCAAAATAAGTGCCTGGTGCTGTGCTGCACCCAGGCCAACACACCCTGCGAGAGGGGCTCCTGTGGAACCGGCTGAGTGCCTCTGCCTTTCCAATGCCTTGGCACACAGCACTTGGCCAGTGCACAGCACGCGATGCAGGGCTGGTCTGGGCTCTGCAGACTGCACAGTTAATACACAACACTGGTAATCAACCCATGGATAATTGAGAGTTGACTGCAATGCTCTGCTGAGAGGTTGGGTAAGACCACTGACATGACTTGGGCCAATCCAGGTCCAATGAGCAGCAGGACTATTTTGAACTATTTAGGAGCAATTACAATATGAGACATGTAAGAAATGCAAACTAGGAAGGTGTTCTGTATCTGGAGGCAAAGCTACATTCCCTTCACTAACAAAACATTCTTTTTTTAAAAAAATCTACATTTAAATACTGTTAAAAACCTGAAAACCACAGCATCAAAGAATTTCATAAGGCCAAAACTATTCTCAGTTCCCTCTGGTTGTGCCTAGGTATTGCCATACATTTGTAGAAGTAGCAAACACTATGTAATCTAGTATCTTATATACTCTTTTCAGTGCCTTCCAGTAACAGATCTCAGAGCTCTTCACACAAGAGTTAAGCCTCACAACACCCCTGTGAGGTAGGTATTATCCCCATTTTAAGACAGGGAAACTCAGGCAAAGTGTTTGTCATGTCCAGAGTCATAGAGCAAACAATGGAAGATCTGAGTTGTTTTCCAGTTTTGAGCATAGCAGAGTCAAATAATCACAAGACATTGGTTCCCGTACGTAACGCGAGAGTGGATCAAAAGGGCTGGGGTTTTAGATTACATTTCTTATATGTTTTATCGTCAACTCTCATCTAGTCTCTGCCAAATTCACAGAGCCCACTGACCAGTTTCTCCTCTGCTAAGGTGTAAGCTGGCAGCATACTGTAACAGCTTCTTTAGAGCCAGTTGTCAATTAACTGAGTCAAGATTTTAAACCACAGATTTGGATACTTAATAAGTGAAATTATGTGATACATAAACACCTCAAAGTGTGAAATACAGTGAATGAAATCCTGCTCCCTGCGCCACTTCCTCAAAAGTCCTGGAGGGCTCCTGAGGACACGGTGGGGACCAGGACTGTAGTCACTGCAAGTGCTTCCACTCAACTAGAAGCAAAACGCACCACCACGTTACTTGTTGCGAAGCTGCTGTCTGAGCTGGAGAGCACAAATTATACTGTCGGTGCTTGGCAGACGTTCCCCGACTGCGCACTTACTGACATAACTAATTATTTTGTCTTAGTAAACTCGGCATCAGTTAAATATAAAGCTCCAGCTCTTGATTCACAGCACTGTGAGTCAAGGGTTCTTTAAATATTGAAGACTTCCAAGATACAACTTGGAAGCAAGAAAAGCCAACAGAAAATACACAAAATATGAAAGTATGTGTTACTGTATCAATCAGTCTCACATCTTGATCACAGAGCAGTATACAGTAGCTTGAACTTCCATTCTGGTAGAAAAAACCCCTTTCACATCTGTTGTTTTCAATTACTTTGCTACTTTACCAAAAGAAGTGGGGACAATTTCTAACAATCACAGGATGTTCTCTTCAAAAAATGCAATAAATTCAGTTGAAAAGCCTTCACATTTATTATTACATAGCTTTAGGAAAAATACGTGAAACTGCAAAGTGGTTTCCAGTTTTTAGTTGCTATATCTTTTAAAATGTTCTATGAACTTTGGTTTTCTTAGGGCTTCTAAATAAACAATATATTAAAACATCTACAAATCAAATATTAAAGGAAAAAGTAGGTCCAAGAAATATGTAACACAAATCGAGTTCCTACATGCTTATCCCTCAAATACCTTTTCACTTGAAAAAAAAAATCTTAATTTGAAGCACAGCAAAAAGTGTCTCTGCTGAAATGTTGAAACTGGTTTTCTGAAGTTGTTACAGCATAGGTGCACTTTCTGTCTGTCTCAGTCAAACAAAGTCAACACAAACACATTGTATCATGACAGTGACATTATATTCTTTAAAACAAGCATTCTATATTTAGCAATATGACAAGAACAAGGACTTCAGCAATTACACTACTTGGCAAAATTGCAACTCAAACGTCTGTCTCTTCCTCTTGCAACACAGCTGTTGACAAAAGTTACCACAACTCAGGTAGCACCGTTCGGGGAGTTACAAGGATGACTCAAATTGCTCATTTTGATCAGTGTTCGCCTCTAGCTTCACTGAAGGGATGCTCTCCGACTTAGTCCTCCTTGTTTTTGGAAATTCAATGACAACTTCTGAACAAGAAATACTAAGTGACGAAGATTTTTCTGTCTTCTTTGCAGTAGTATCTTCCCCTGTTCCACAACACTGCTTCAAAGCACACTGAGTCCTGCAAGGCAACTCACATTTCCCTCTCCCTGATTCAGAGCCAACGCTGGCAAACTCGGGCTGAATGGTAGTTGCGTGAATCCCTTCGTCATGAAAGATCTCTTTAATGCGCTTTGCCACCATCATGTATGTGGAAGGGTCAGGGCACTTGATGTGAGCAGTGCCAATGATCCTACTGCCTGCTAGTTGCCAAATGTGTAATTCATGGATTGCTTCAACTCCTTCGAGGGTACGTAACTTTGAGTTCAAAGAATGAACATCTATTTGTTTGGGAACAGTCTGCAGAAGTATAAGGGCTGACTCCCTAAGTAATGGGTAAGTTGTGTAAAGGAGTATACAGACCATAATCAAACAAAGGACAGGATCTAAATATAGCAACCAGCAAGGACCAGCCACTGTAATGCCCTCTTGCTCGGACTTGTTAGCTCTGCCAAGTGTCTGGGATAAAGTAGCATTTTCCATGCAAGGATTATTGATACATGGATTAAAGCAAGGCCCATCTTCAGGGCATGGATTCCACAACCCATAAAAGAGCAAGGCATTCACTACCACAATTACTGAACCTAAGGCATCTCCAAAAACATGCAGAAAAACTCCACGCATGTTAAGTTGCGCACTAGAGTCTTCTTCAACCTCCTCTTCATCCAGAGGATAATGGCCAGCATTCCCGTTCACTTGTAGGTCAGCCACGTCATCTTTCATATCACCTGACAAGAAAACAATAAAACCATTAGGCAGATGCTATAATACTACACATTACTGTAATTCCTTATAAAATAATATCCAACATTAGCATGCCACATTGAGTATGAAACTGAAAAGCAAGCAGCTCTACCCACACACTTAGCAAGATTTTCTCTGTCTGAGAAATATTCAATTGTCCCAATAAGTGATCTAAACAGTCAAAAAGGCAACTGTTTCTACATGGAGCTTAAAGATGTAGAGTAGCAAAGAATGAAGATGACCGTGTTTTAATCTATTCTACTGAAAAACTACTGTCACCTTTTCCAGCTGTTTAACCACTTGACTACTCACTGTTTGTTTCTTAAACAAAATGCAGAACTACAGAGCATATGTAAAAAAGCTGGTTAAGTAGCTCAGTTAGTTACATTAGTTCCCTCTTTTGAAACACTAGAAGACTAATCACATCGCTAAAATCTCTCTTAAACCATAGGACTGCATTGCTCTTTTGTATTACAATTTGAAGCCAGAAGCTCAAAAGCTGTATGAATACAGCTGTATAGCAACTTCTTTTCAGGTTCAGCAGTGTGTTTTCAAAAGGCTTCTGAATTCAAGGAAAAGGAAGTTTTTCCGAGATGGCACATGGAGCCAGCAGGACCGTGAGATACAATCAGCTGAGCTTCTGGGTCTGAAATGCAGAATTTATCAGCAGTATTGAGTATAGGACAGTATAAGTTATCTCTGAAGCTCTCAGAGGCTATGAACTAGTGTTATTTATATTTCAGAATGTAAGTTATAAATAAATAAATAAGTACCAAAATTACACTTTTTATGCAAGTGACATACAGCTTCTGATGTCCAATGCCATATGTCATGGACTGCGCAAAGCATAAACGAACATTTTACTGCTCTTCTCTGTCAAAACTGTCTGCACTATTTGCCATTCCAATACAGCTAACCAGCTACAGGGGAACAAATACACACATCATGTTTTCTGAAAGAAAATCATCTTCCGTTGTTTAAATTTGAAAGAATTTTACATGATTAACCTCTTGCTTTTCTTCAAAAGTTCTTCTGTAGACACTTCCAGTGCTAAAGAAATGCAACAGGCACTGGCCCCTGGCCTGACAAACTGAGACAAGGAGCTCTTACTGCTTTTGAGGTTATTCAGTTCAGAGCTTTGTAAACATTAACACATTAATAAGACCTGCAGCTTCTGTCACTCTGCTCTCATGGCTGCGATTCTGCAGTGGTAAAGTGTGCACAAGTCCTTTCCTCTCTGAAGAAGGGGTGGGCTCTTAGAAGGCAGTTGAGCACTGAGTTCCAAGCCTCAGGCTCATTACCTCATGCATCCCGCTTCTGCCCTAAAGCTCCAGCTAAATTTTCCACACTACCTCTAGGAGTTACGGAACATGGGACCTGTAACTTTCCAGAGAAGTCAATAAATTAGAGGAAAATATCTCAGGTTATAGAGTTCAGACCTCAAGGTCCATCATGGAAGCAAGGAAAGAGGAATGCTCTGCTCTATACCAAGTGCTTGGAATAAAGGAGAGCTGAAAAGTCAGTAGAGCTATCTATAAGAAAGGGTAACAGGAAACACAGTTCCAGAAAGCTCTTGAGATTTTTTTTAATGGCAAATGGTTAAAAGATTTCCATCTGAAATATGCTCATTGAAATCTAACTATAAACTGATTATTTTACATAAATTGTATGCACAAAAACGCCTGTGCAGGACTAGCCCCTAAGGTTATCCCTTGCTTTCCACTTCCACCTTAGGAAATCAGGGACTACCCCTCTTTGCAATTTCCAGTGAAGGCACAGGACCACCCTAGTCTTTACCTATACATCTTGCACCTTTTCTTCCAAGTCTCCAATCACATTTACCTGTAACTTTTCCATGGGTAAACTATGAATAACTCCATCCGTTACATAATCATGACAGGGCACAGAAGGAAATACAAACTTATTTCAAAGTTTCACTGTGACCAAAATTATGCCCTATTACCACCTAAATACCCACAACAAATTATTTGTTATTGCCAGAAGCACATCCATGAGACATTCCAGACAAATTAGCTCAAAACAGTATACATTTTAATTCATGCTATAAGGTGATCTTTTGGTCTAACTAGTCCAAAACTTGGCTAAAACCACAACTTTTCACTATGTAAGAATAATTCTGAAGGCAAGATATCTATCAGACCAAAGGTTAAGGGAATTTTACATTGTTTGAAACTAATTATTAGGATATCTTTGTTGGAACTAAACCAACACTAAGAGTTTATTACGTGGTCAAGAAAATGGTGTAGTGCATTCAGAGGAACTCTCCTATCCTCTTGCAAAATCTGTCTTTCCAAAGCCAACATGGAGTCAGAAAAACAGAAACTGTTTCTCAAATGTATACTGGAACCTCTGACCACAGAAAAAATGAAACTGTAGCAAAGTTCACTCTGTTCAATTAAAGCTCCGTTCATGTCACCCTGAAACTGAAAGAGAGAGACATGGCTTCCAAAGTCTTAAGCCCCTTCCTCGAGGTGACAAAGGATGCCATACGCATAGAGAAGTGGCAATCGCACACCTTTCACTCTGCTACCATGCAGGACTTGGGCTTCAACCAAGCAGCTTCAAAATCCAGGCTTCTGGATCCTTCAAAAAATAAACCAAGAAATTCCCACCCACGGAACAGACAGTTTGACCACAATAGGGAAGGGAAGATTTTAAATTTGTGTCTGTGTGAAGCTGAGTGGGAAGATGCATGCTTTAGAAAGCTAAAGAAAACTCATTCCAAGACACCATGCGTGTGCTCTGACACCAGTGAGCTCCACATTCCGACTTCCACAGTTCTGACTGGCAATTTCCAAGACTTCTATTAATACCGATGCCACGGAGACGTACAACATTACTGCAGTGGAATATAGTTCAGCATGTTGCGTTTGGATGGAGAGCAGCTTCTCAGGTAGCTGATAAGTAGCCGATAGCTGCCCCAATGGAGCAGCCGGGACCAAGGCGCTGAGCCGCGCTCCATTTGATGTGCAGCCAGTTCGGATGGCATTAGGGCAGCGTCTTGTGACAGCTCGTGTCGCTAGGCAAGAAAGGCTTGTCATGTGCCTTCCCTAGCAGAACCAACTTTTCCCACGGTACACCGCTTTATCCCAAGACTCACACTCTGACCTGTCTGCAAGACAAGCATGCAGCTCACGGCATCTGAAGGAAAGGTGTGAGGCAGAGGTGCGACAGTCATGAGCCCAACAGCGCTGCTAAGAAAGTTTCTAGCCTCTTCCCCAGCAGGGGGGACAGGTGGTCCCCGCACAGCCCGCGCCGGGTGTGACCAGGATGCCACCGCCCTACTCGGGGAAAGGACCCCTCCCGCTTTTCTAAGCCTGGACGGGGCAGCGGCGCCGCGGGGCTTACCCAGCTTCTCCTGGCTGACCCCGTTGGAGCTGCTGCAGTTCTCCACCAAGGTGCTGGTCTCCTCGCGGTGCAGCGCTGCCTCCCCGTCCCCGGGCGGCGGCTCGGGCTTGGGGCCGGCGCGGGGGTGCTGCTGCCGGACGCCGTGCGAGTGCCCGTGCCCGTGGGCGTGCCCGTGGCCCCCGACGCCGTGGTGGTTGAAGAGGCAGAGCCCCAGCAGGTTGATGATGAGCCCCGCCACTCCCACGGCGATGACCACCAGCGGCTGCTGGATCTCGTGGGGCTCGGTGAAGCGCTCGATGGCCTCCAGCAGGATGGTGAAGCAGAGGGCGGTGAGGAACACGGCGTTGACGAGCGCGCCCATCACCTCGGCCCGCACCCACCCGAACGTGTTCTTCTTGGTGGCGCGGGTGCGCTGGGCGAAGCGCACGGCCACCAGCGCCACGACCAGGGCCATCACGTCCGAGAGCATGTGGAAGGAGTCGGAGAGCATGGCCAGGGACGACGTGACGCGGCTCACCGCCACCTCCACCACGAAGAACAGGAAGGTGAGCGCCAGCATGCACAGCAGCCGCGCCCGCCGGTTCTGCCAGCACCGCGGCCCGCCTGGACCCCGCGCCGCCATCCCCCCGCACATCGCGGCTGCCCGGCGGGAATGGTCGGAGCGCGGCGGGCGGTGGGAGCCACGGGCGCTCGGGCGGCCGCTCCGCTCGGCTGCGCTCGGCTCCGCTCCCCCCGCGCCACCGCCGCCGCCGCTCCCTCCGCAGGCGCCGGGCGAGCAAACTTTGCACCCGAGCCCCCTCACTCTTTCCACACGGAACCCAAGCGCCGCCTCGGCCACGCCCCCGTCCTCGCCCCATTGGCCGCCGCGCCCCCCCCGCCCTGCCGTGCCCTCCCGCCCCCGCGCGCGGCCCCGCTCGCCATTGGCCCGCGCCCCCTCGCGACAGGAGGGCCCCGCCCCGCCCGGTAACGCCCATTGAGCCGCCCATGCCTGGAAAAGGGGAGGGGGCGGTGCCACGCATGACGCACCGGGGAGCGACCGCTCCGATTGGACGAGCCCGCCGGCTTTCCCCGCCCGCCCCGCCCCCGCAGGCCCCGCCCGCGGCGAGCGGGACTCGTGCAAAAGGTGCGCTTCACACGGCCCCGGCCCGGCGCGCGCCCGGGGGCGGGGCTCCCCCTGCGGGCCGGGAGGGGCGGGGCCGCGCCTGAGGGGGCGCTGTGACGTCACGGGCGTGGGGTAGTGAATTTTGTGAGATTTGGCCCTTTTTCAGTGAAGTTTGGCCCTTTTTGCAGCCCTTTTTGCTGTTTAATTCTTCTCCCGTTCGTACCACTGAGGACAGTGAGATGAATCACTCATTCATCTCATGAGGCGATCAATAATAACCGATGAGCTACTAAAAAAACTGGGAGAGAAGAGAGGAGTTTTGCATGAAGTTTTGAGAAGCTGTATAATACGATAGAATAATATACAATAATAATTGTTATTAAATAGCTATTAAATATTATAATTATAATTATATAATAATAGAGAAAAAATCAATGCTGAAAGGTCAGTCCCTGGATGCAGTTTGGCTTATCGCAGAATCACAGAATCAATTAGGTTGGAAAAGGCCTCTGAGATCATCAGAGCCCATGCTTTGGCCTAACACCACCTTGGCTACTAGACCATGGCACTGAGTGCCACATTCAGTCTCTTCTTACACTTGTGGTTAGGAAAGGGAAAGAAAATGTTTTGAGACATCCAGACAAACAACAACAACAACAAAACACATAAAAATGTAATCTCAAAAAATTACAAAAAGGCAGAGCTGAGCTCATACTTTGCCCACTGTGTTCCAAGGGAGCCAACAATCACGGCAGCCAGGGAAAGAGTGCCAAAGAATATTCCATAAGGAGAGAGATGGAACAACCAGCCATGGCTCTTTGCAGCTGTAGAGGTGTAGCTGTGTGTGTGAATACATAGAGGCAGGAAGAAAAATGCTGCCCTGAGAAGGAAGATCTAGCAAGATCTGCAAAAGCCTGTTGCTATAATTGGAGATTCCAAAGGGATCGTGATCTGGAGTCTGTGCAAAGATTCTTGACTTCACTTCATTAGTAAAACAACAGAAAGTGTTCACATTTTGACAAGGAAAGATTTATCTGTTCACATTTTGACTAGGCAAGATTTATCAACAAGCATAACTGAGGGCAGTAATTCAGGTCAGGCTTCCCCTGAGCTCAGCAGCATCCCTGTGAGCCCACCTCTGAGCACCACGCTGCTCTAATCTGTGTGTGCCATCCCCTCACATTTACTTAACCTTTTTTGCGTGCCAGACATGGCTTGGGCATCACAGGCACTGCTCTATTGACCTGTGACCCCAAACCCTGTTGTCTGTGAGATCATGCTTGTGTCAAAATCCAGGTCTGCTATGGAGCATAGCGGTAGGGGCTCACAGGGAATGCTTTAATGACTGTCGTAAAGAGAGTCAGCGATTGCTGTAACATTCTCTTCCCCTGCCTGGCTTCCCGTATGCCCTGATGTCACTTACTAAGAAGTAAATAATCAGGAAGCTAACCGGCAATTATATGGAAACGGAACATGCCCGTGTCCTTTCCTCCTCACTCCCACACGAGGCCATTAGTTGGCAAGGAAGAATTACCTGAATTTAGGATATATGGGTCAAAGAAACTGGTACAGCTCAAACCTTTTTTACTGCCTGTTAATGAGGTGGATTATCATTTTACAGGGATTGGTGTTAATCCAATGGAATTTAGATAGGAAGGCAGGGAGGACAAGGAGTTTAATATCTCTCATTGGCTCTACCTCAGGAATTACTGAAGCTGTTAGTTGGTTGCCCCTGTGATGTCGTCATAGTTTTCTTGATTAAAAGTACTCAATCCCCTCCTGAGGGAAATAAACAGGATATTGATATCAGTACCACCCTGATAAAAAAAATTCACCAGCACTGAACATAAACTGTGTCAAGAGCTTTGCCTGACTTGAGGAGGAGAGTTAGAGCTTTTTGGGCTTCTTTCCTGGTATGTAAACAATGTCCAGATCAATTTGTGACCCTTTTAACATTTCTTCACTGCGAGACCTCCTAATCTGCTCAAGGATACCCGTACCACTGGTCCATGTGCTGCAGTCTTCCCCTTACAGGATGGCATGCTCTTGATCCTTATCCATGTCCAGGAATAGCTTTTCTTCCCACTATACCAGGCTGAATGGTGAATTGCTTTTGGGGCCAAGAGCCACAAGACATGGACCATATACCTTAGGAGAATGGGAGGGGATGGTTTCTTCTCAGGCGGGGAGTAACAGTGTTCCTCAGGCCTTCCACTGCTCCCCGAGGAATAGTGCTGCACATGTAGTTTTGACCCACCGGCCACCATTGTCTCCAGGGCCTTCAAACACAGGGGCTTTAATGTATAATTCCCCTGTGGCAGCCCAGTCCTGCTGCTGGACATGACAGGCACAGACCAGCAGCTGGATCACACAGGAGTTCACATCGCTATGACTTCCCCACACATCGCTACAACTCTTTCTCATAACCCAGTTGGCTGCATGCTGCTGTTTCCAGGCCTTTCCATTGTATACACCATACACCAGCAGCCAAGAGAACCAGGGATAATTCCTAAATTTAGGGCTGCCCATCTGGCAACACTATCAATTTTAAGGTTAATGGGAAAGCGACTGATAACGGTACCTAATGATGCCATAAATGGTTTGTTACAGAGGAACATTTTGTTCCTGCTTATGCTTTTGAGGAGAATACTTTGTCTTCAAAGTAGGGAGGACTCAGGGGTTTTTGTTGGGTTTTCTTTTTTAGGCTTCCAGGCATTGTTTGTGACTCACACAATTCTTTCTCGGCTCAGCTTCTGATCCACACATGTGGAAGGACCCATCTAAAATCTGTTTACTTATCATAAATGCTCTGTGTTCCTAGGGGAGAAGTAACTCTGGGTCTCCATCACGCAGCTTCATACCACCCCAGAACCAGCTGCTAGGGCTCAACAGAAAGCTGCTGCTTGTCGCCTGTTCTGAGAGGAAATGTATTGTACTGAGTGCTGCTGAGCTCTCCTAAGCCAGCTGAGCACTGTAGGAAGAACAGGACTTTGGGTGGGAGTTTTGCTATTACTCAGCATATTTGCTGAGTAAATAAAGTCACTGCTTTTTTCCTTTGAATTTCTGCACAGGTTTGCAAGTGGAGAGATCTCCACCATGGAGGGCTCTTCATCATTCCATGCCTTTCCACTTGGAAAAGGTGAAACCCTGCATATAAACCGCTGATGCAGTCACATATTACAGAGCACACTGCCTCCTTTTAACACCTAACTTTTCCCCTTTCTGTGCAGTCATCAGACCTGTCTGCTTTTAATGAGGGCTTGTGGGACTGGCAAACATGACTCCATCTGTCTGTTCCACTTCAAGGCTGTCAGTGTTCATTTTAGGCTGTGTTTCTTGCAGCCAGTGTCTCTCCCTGGTAGCTGTCCTTTCAAGGTTTCTTCAAATTAGGTCCATTCAGCAACACCAAAGCCAACAGAAGCATTCACTGTCCAGTTACCTACATAAACAAGTTTGTTCCTTGGGATGAAAAATAAAACAAATGAAAAGTGAATATCACTGTTCACATTGCTCTGCGTGGAATTTACTGTTATGTCCTGATTCAGGAAAGCAGTTTTATCAAGGAAAGGACTTAGACATGAGTTTGCAGTTAATTAAAAGGACTTCTTTGAACAGAGGTGAGTTAAGTATGAGCTTACATGATTTTGTTTGCGACCTGTGAAGAAAGACTACAGCTATAATTGGCATTAAGATAGGAAATGAAGGACACCTTGCTCTATAAAGAGATTTCTTCTTCTACATAGTTACAATGTCTGTGAAATATGGGCTCTTTGGAATTGGTAGAACTCCAGACAAGTTGAGGGGGTCAGTACATCATGCACTATACTTCTTCTGAACCTTGCAAAGCAGATTAAAAAACTGCTTTTTTCCCTTCCAAGATATTTTTGCCCTAATAAAGAAACAACTGGTTTTTAAAATATGCCTTTCTTATGTCCAGTTTTGGTCTTTCTACTTCAGTTATTTTGCTTTCTTACTCTCAAGCCATTCATTTGATCCAATGGCATTCAAAGGCCTCTAACTGCTTCATGACTTCTGGCACAATTAACTGCACAACCAATCTATAACTGTTTCTTATAAACAGTTGGTTTTTTCTGGTGGACTTAAGAGCATGTCCTGTCTGCTTTGATTACCAATTTGTCTGCTTATGAGACAATTAGTATTTTCTTAAAATCCACAACTAGGCAGGCAAAATAGTTGGTCTAATCAGCTGTGAAGTTAATACTAATAAGGTATTAGTTGGAGCTAATACCTTATTCAGTCAATGCTCAAGTGGATCCTACTAGAAAAATCACAACCATATTAATCATTAAAGGAAAAAAGTCAGGGAAACTTGTGGTGTTACTCACTTTTGCACACAGTGTGGCTCTCTGCTGGAAAGACAGTAACAATGATTCAACAGGGACAGGAAAATTCTGTAAACATGGAATTCTAGAATGAAAAATATTCTTTTCAGCTGATTGGTTGGTAACATTTTTAATTGTTACTGAAATAAATTATCTTTCATATGGCATTTTAATAAATCATATTGTTAACTCTGCTTTTTATTACCTTTAGAAAGAACATGAGATTGCTCCCTGTAATCCAAGCCAGTTCTCTTGGAGCTGTGGCAATGAGTGTCAATGAATTAATGGGTAATTGCCAAGGACAGACACTGAGAGATATGTGCTAATCACTGTAGTGCCTGTTCCACCTACCTTCAGTATCAGGCCCTGTTAGAGAATATACTATACTTTCTGGCATCTGAGTTGGTCATTGGGGCAGGATTTTCACTGTCACTATAGGAAAAAGGATTTCATTAGTGTAGGATCTCTAAAAGTCTTTCATTGGAAAAAGATCACTCAGGTCCTTTGAGGTAAGTCCCTACAAGAACATGTAATACTGTAGGAAGTCATAAACATGCATGTTGTGGCATTGGAAAAGTCAGTTCAAAACTAGTTTAACAAGCGCAGCTTTGAATTGTGCGAGGGTGCAGAGCACCTCCGTGTAATGCTGCCAAAGAAGGCATGCCCTATGGTGGCACGTTTTGCCCTGACAAAGGGGGTATGCTGGTACCCCCCCTCTCTATGTCTCCTGAGAACTCAGTGACATCAAGGGAACACTGTGCAAAGAGCTGACTTTGGTCCCAGGGGCTGAACTAGGCAATGTTAGAACATGGTACGAGAACAGTATTGGCCCAGAAGAGGAAGATCCCCAGGCAAACCGGAGTGGAAGCTGTCACGCTGGCTGTGTATATACAGAGTTTACAGGGTGGTTCCTGGCACAGCCATGAGCACAGGATATGGCACATCCCATAATTTCTGCTCTGCAAGACAGGCCTGCCTGCAGCAAAGGGCCTGGTGGCACACGACGTGTAGGGCATGCTCAGGCACAGGGGCCCCTGTGCAACACACTTTGATGGGCTCCCACTCTGACCTGGCACCAACAGGTCTGATCTGGAGGGCAGCCTCAGGCTCACCCTCCATCAGCAATCCAGGTACTCCTGGTGTTTCCAGCCAGCTCGCCTACCCACACATCGCTGCTGCTCTTGCTGCCACAACACACATCAGGCAAGAGCTGCATCCTTCTGTCTTGGCACAAAGTCTTTTTTATGTAAAGTCATTCAAGTGGCTGAGCAATAGCATACTCATCATTTTACCATTTGTGTGTTAGATATTAACTACATCAGCTTGACATGGATGAATTTCACTTTATTTCACAATAAATGCTGATGCTTTTATTTGGAATGTGCTGCGATCCTGACTCTGAAACCTGCTGAACACCGCTCCTTTTTCCAAACACCAAATGTGACCTTCATATAAGGACAGAGACATGAAGGCCTCTTTGAAGGATCAATTGTATTTGATGTTTGTCAAATCATATCCCAAGGCAGTAAGCATAGACATGTTAACTTCATGTTCTGTAACTACATCTATTCATTTTCAGAACTGCCTTCCACAGAGGCCATTTTGTGGTCAACTTAAGCTGGTCCAAATAAAAGCTGGTGCCAAAAAGGGCCACCACAATTCCTTTTCAGAAATTACATTCCTGCTCCCAATCAGGCCTCAGATCTAGAAATTAGGGCATGTGAGGGGCATCAGCTTTGCCTGACAGTGTAACCAAAACCGAATTCTTTTTTTTCATCATTACTTTTCAGCCAGTTCAGCAAGTTAATCCTATTTACCTAGCGCTGCAGGATTGCTAGAGCTGACACACAGAACCATGTGGTTGGGGCAGGGAAAAGTGTGTGACCATATACTGGCAACAGCTGATGCTGATCCTGAAACCACAGCCTCAACTGGACAGTAAGGGAGGGATTCATGCTTGAGAATTGGCAGCTGATACACAAACATCTTTAGATCACGAGTCTCCCTTCAGAGTCAGCAGAGATCTAATCACACTTGTCAGTGGAGTGGTTTATCTCCTCCTACAGTGCTGTGTACTTGATTAGATGAATCCCATCCTTAGAGTGCGCATTTCTGTCGTGGATTATAAAGAAAGTCTGGTGTGAATTACTTGGAGATTAGGTCAATGGCTAATGAGGTGACTCCTGCCACAAGTGTTAGTTCTGCCCATTTTTAAACAAGCATTTTTCTTATTCATACATTAAAGCATGAACTAAGTGAGCTCTTTAACATCACAAACTGAATAATGTCAGAAGAAAGAGTAGAATCCAGTGGTCTGTCCTGCTAATATTAACACTTATAGCAATATATTACAAATGTGATGTTCAAAGCTGTGTCTCCAAGCTAAAATTCATAGGCATAGAGGAAGTGTTTTCATTTAATCAGTCCTAGGCAGTCGACAGTTCCCTCAGAAGCAAACACAAGAGGTGGCTGCTTTTGGAAAGCAGGTCATTTATGTAGGTGATTAAGCATGGAGGAGCCTCACTTGGGGCATGAGTTTTCAAAACACTTTCATTTAAATCTTACAAGCTGATTCTATACAGTTCGTTATGAATGGCTATTTGCATGGCAAAATAGCAACTGTGAACACTGCTTCTTGCAAGCTTTATTTGTGTAGATCTGCTTTACAACTAGCCAGATATTTTGATCTTAATGTTTGGGGAAACTAGAGTTCACATCAGCATGGGTGGATTAAATGATGTGCTACATACAGTAGCTGCAGAGCCAATGGAGGGAACCCATTTCTATAACTGCTAAGATGACAAAGCAATGATCAAACACAGCAGTTACTGTGGCTGTCCCAGGAAGGACTTGTCAGTCAAGTTTCCAAGTAATCTGTTTGTGAAATACGTGCTCTGTCTCCCTTACTGACTAACAATGTATATTATCTGGTTAGTTAACTGTGGGGATAAAGGTCTTTTTTCCTGTCATTTGTCAAGCTCTTGTGCAAAAAGCTGCAGTTAAACTGTGTATAACCTTAGGATCCTGAACAGTGCCAACTAAAGTTCTAGGAATATGCTATTCAGTTTTTTATTAGCCACATATAGTAGGCATACTTTGTGCCTTTGCCAATTAGATAAACCAGAGCCTATCTCTTTCTTGGAAATTTCCTTATAGAAAGATATCCTCCTTGTAAACAGGGGAATATATAAATAAGCAAAATACGTGCCTATTTGATGAGCAGCTTCACAGCACACCAGTGTTGTTCATGGACAGGTACATGCATTTTACACTAGTGTAGTGATATAAAGTCACCATAAACACTATCAAAATACATAAAGACACTGCTGTTAAAAGTCAATGAATTAGTAGATCTTTTTCAAACTGGTCTTCAGAGCTTCTCTGTTGTTAGTAGTTATATCAAACACCTTTGTACCTAATCCTAAGTGGGAAAAATGTTTCCCATATATGTTTCAGACTCATAGAGACTCGATTGCAGCATATAAGCACACAGAAAGGCAGCCAATAGTGTTTGTGTGTTCATGTTTCCCCAAGGAGTTGTGTAACAGACTGGGCTGACACAGTCCTCCATGGGAGGCAGCCATATCAGTGGATTGTTCTTTAGGACACTCTGTGTGAGTGAACAAGGATTTGGGCGTGCACGTGTGTGGCCCCTCCTGAAATCTTCTGTATGGCAACATGCAGGCAGCATGTAGGCTGGGAAATTTTATGGGGGGGAGAGGAGGAGCTGCTTGATCTCTGTCGTCATAATTTACCATAGCCATATGTGATGGGTTCCTGGCATTGACTCTGTCCTGCTCTAGCAGTCGGGGCAACAGGGGCAGTCTGGCAAGGCTACATGGCCCAGCACTTCCTAGCAGGGTGTGTAGCATGAGTGAGCTCTCACCTCTACTGAGATGACTCATCTTAGCCCCACATTCCATAGCATCCTCCTGACCTCCTTAGTCCTCCTGGCCTCCTTAGTCTCTCTCTGACCTGCTGTAACTGTGTCACATAGCCTGTTTGTGCTGTTTGGGATGGTGACACAGGTCCCAGCACGTGGACATCACTCTCTGGCAGCCAAAACCCAGTGCTCAGCCTGCCTGTGGGAGGGAGCAACCAGTTACAGCAACTCAGTGCTGTACCCTCTGACTGACATGCCTCAGTGTAACCCCAAACTTGGAGGCGGCTCAATTTCATGTTTCTTTGTTATCTGCTCCATCCAGCAAGGGAACCCTCTGGGTCAGTGGGATAGCAGGGGTGCTTGGAGATCCTCCTGCCTGCAGCATGGCAACCAGCTCCTTATATTCACTCCTGCACAGGTGTTTATCTGGGAGAGATGGAGCCTTTTGAGGGGAATGGTAATCTCCAGCTCTTCCTTTCAAGACTGCCTGCACAGCCTTTGGGTGTGCCTGAGTGCCATGATCTACAGTCTGCACTCAGCTTGCTGAAGTCACCAAGGTGGCAAAACAGCTAATAATTAAACCTGCTTTTTCAGTTTTACTGCTGGAGAAATGCTTCTGTGGCAAGGCACTGAGAAGAGTACAATACTCCTTTCACATCAAAAGAATATGCAGATACCCAAAGTAAATACTGGCCTGCATTGAGCACACTAATTTCTGTGCTGCTATCTACTTACCCTGATGGTTTCAGTGAACTGAGTTCTTCAGCCCTCTAAACAGTTCCCAGCACAGCAATCAAACAAACAATGTAATATTCTGGGTTTTATTTGTGCCAGATTAAAAAAAAAGGGTGACTGAAAAATACAAAGGAAATGGAGCAGAGAGTCAAGATGGAACAAAGACAATGAGAGGGAAGGAAAAATCAAAAGCAAGCAATAGGCAGTGTTAGATTTAGTAATTTCTTCTAATTCCAAAGTTCTTGCTTTCTTCTGCCAGCCTCACTTGATTGTTGGGCAGTGAGGGTGGTTTCTACAGGTTTCTCTTTAGTTAAAATTATTTGTTTATAAGACATATTATTTGTAATAAACATAAGGGTATCACTTTGTAAAACCATTCTTCTTCAGGAAGTAATAAAACACTTGCTCAGTTTAAAGTCTGTCCTCAAGTGTTTTTGCTGGATGGGTGTTATACTCATGTGGTTTTATTCCACTGAATCATCCCTGGGGAGAGTAGAAATGAGGGATGGTGGGGAAAGAGATTTGGAAACAAATAAACACTCTAAATCAAAAAGACAGGACTTTGTACACAACCCAGGCCACAATAGCATCAATGGCTCCCACAAGAGCTTTTAAAATCCAAGGACAAAACCTAATAATCTTGCCCTAGCTTTGCATACTGTAGCAACTTTCCTTGGTAATTTGCAAACCTCGTTCGTCAGTCTCTGAGGTATGGCAGATGTCTCCCAGAGCTGCAGAGCACCAACACTGTCATTCTTCTGATGTCACTCATGCCTGAAACTTAGAGGACTTATCAGTGGGCAAGTGGAGGAAATGCATTTAACAGCAGCTTTTAGTAGGATAGTTCTTAGCAGGTTATATATTTTGTGAATAAGGACAGGTTTCTTTGGGAATCCCCTGTCCTTCACAGATGCTCTAAGGGAGATGAAAGAAAATTTACAGAAAATCTCAAGGACAGGTTCTCAAATTATTGCTCAAAGGTTGTTCATTAAGAGCTGCAGCATTGATATAACTTTAAGCCCTGACTCAGAGATTCTCACATCAGAGACTCCTGCCTAAACTGTGAGCTGACTTTTTGAAATCTAGCCAGCAGTGATGGAAAGGTTTCAGGCCATGGGGAAGCCGACTCATTCCTTAATATCTCAGCCCTGCAGTCTGGCTATTCCCTGTCTGCCAGTGTCTTCTGGCAAGAGCAGCCCCAGTCACTCAGGTCCACATACTGGAAATGTTTCAAAAGTAGATAAATAAAACATTAATTAGGATCAGTATAAGAGAAAATCCAGAAGTAATACACTGCAAAGAGTTGACCCTAATAAACAGCTGGAGGGGTCAATGGATTTTTTATTATGATACTAAGCCCAAATTTTGAAAAAAAGGTTTCTCTATAAATCACAGAGGAAGATGTAATTGTGAAATGGGTACTAAATTATAATTTCCAATTACAACACACGCCTTGCAAAGGCAATTACACGGAAATCCTTTGCTTCCAATGATGTCAAATTAGGGTTAGTATTTCTACCATCCCAGAAATTACAGTGAAACCCTAAGTACCTGTAAATAAACTACTGCTCTTTTAACAACCGCTCTCCCTCCTGTACCAAAAGACAATTAGCTTAGACAAAATAAAAAAAAAAAAAAGGAAAGTATATCAAATATTATCTTTTGCTTCCTCCTCAGGAATCTACATAAAATTACTTAAAATTATCCTTCCTCTGTTTTTCAAAGAAGTAACCACTTCCTAAAACAGATAAGCAAGAGTGACACTAATCTGACCAACCTACATGAGAAAGCAGAGCACTGAGTGCATGCAGAGACAAGTTCCCCCTGTTAATTCAGAGTGAACTTCCTCTCATCAAGTACTAGGCTTAATTTAAGTAATAAAATTAAAAGGGTAGGTGTTGCCATGGAGATATTTCCAGTTTCACCAAGTGGCCTGCATTGGTGTGATGTGAAGGACCCAACAGGTGTGCAAAGACAAAATATAAGCATGGGTTTGTTCCTACTAGCTACATGCTTAAAACCAACCGAAAACCTCACTGCCAGATAAAACAAACCCTAAATACAAGTTTCCTTAGATTAACTCCCAGGTTAAGAAATGTCTAGTGCATGCATTTATTTAATGCATTATTATATTAAATATATATTATCTATTAGACATTATATTTTATATACTTATATATAATATTATATATTATATTCATGCTTATTTCATGTATTTATTTATTTATTTATTTATTATTTATTTGCCAAGGACAGGAAGGGACCTCACTGGTAGTTGCAGATCTTAAATGTGTTGCATGTGGTCAGGGACATGCGGTGCTGAGGCTGGGTACGTGTCCTATTTCTCAGCATTGCTGAGGCTGAAACAGGACAGGATGATTTACAGCATGGTAAGGAGTTCTCCTGGCATTAAAGAAGTGAGCAGCTACTATTCTTCAAGGCCGAGCCTGTAAATGGGGGAAGAGGCTAACTGTTTTGTGCTTGGTTACTAAAAAGGAGAGTAGAAGACAATTCTGTGTTTGCATATACTGAAAGCTGTCCTTACCATTGCAAAGGTTTGATTTTATTCAGTGCTTTCCTTGTTGATGCTTCTGATTTTCTGCAAGAGAACAATTGGTGATTCTATTGTAGGATCATTCAAAAATATTTGTTCACAGCCTGATATTGTGGGATACTGGACTAGAACTGAAGTTGACAGTGTCTTTGGTAGTATGCATTTGTATAATAATAACAATAATAAATCCATGCAAAACATACACAGTTTTTCTCCAACTTTGTACTGATTGTTTGTGTACAGTATATCCTAACAGGTTCATTAATAACTCAAAATTTAGGAGGAGTTAAAGAGCATTAAGAGTTAAATAGCATATCATAGTTGTTGAAAGGAACTTCATCTGGGGCCAGCTCTTCTTCCCACTGTGAGTGTCTCAAGAGGGGTATCTAGCTTTGTGGCATGGGGGGAATAACAGTGTTGGGATATTGGAGGTGCACACGAGCATTCTGCTTTTGCAGCTATGGAGGAGGTTGATCTCCCATGGTTAGCTGGAAGAGGTGGCACACGTCCCTCCATCCTGCTCTCCTCCAAAATGGAGAATCAAATGGGAGATTGGACATAACTCTGAGCACTGCAAACCCTGCAGTGTCATAACTGGGCACTGCAAACCCTGCTGGAGGGTGGATTAGAGCCTTCTCCCACTGACTGGGGTGGTTTCTCTCCCCAGAGTGCCAGCACCTCATCAGATGGTATTTTTCCATGCATCCCCTGGACAGGCCATCACTGGAAGATATTTTCAAGCACTCTTGGTTGGAGGATGTTCACCTGCCCCAGAAAACAGCAGAGATCCATTCCCCTACAAAGTAGGATCCAGGAGCCCAGCAAGTAGCAGCTCCACACATCTCATGGTATTAAGAGGCAAAGAAAACCAGACTGTATCCCTGCTACTCAGTAGCACTGAGTAGGGATCACAGCTGATGAGATGCTTCCACCTGCCCTGGGGAAAGTGTCAGAGGAAGTGGCTAGGTGCTTCCATCATATTTGAGAAGTCGTGGCAGTCCAGTGAAGTTCCCACAGACTGGAAAAGGGGAAACATCCCCCTTGCAGTGCAATGGCATCATGGTCACCCTGCAACTCAGGGCACAACTGTGGCATCCTGCAGTGTGACATCAAGCTGGAGAACATCACCCTCAGCTGGCCACCAGCAGGGCAAAGCTGTTTGTCTTTGGTTGCAGCACCTTCCTCAAAGACACACTCCACATCCAGATGAAATCAAGATGAGTCCACACCCAGTGGGGGGATGCTCCCAGTCCCAGGCATCAAAGGGCCCAGCCTGGCCAGGCAGTAGAGGTTCCCCTCTCTGCTGGGGAGGGATGGAACTAATTTTTCAGCTGGCTGCCAAATTGCTTTTTGGAGGGGGAGGGTGTGGATGTTGTGGAATGGGAGCCAGCTCCCACCTTGCTGGCAGTGTCCACCACCCACCCCGGCCTGGACTGGGACTCGGGGCGGCAGCCTGACAAAAACATCCACCCGTGGGAGTGCCAGAGGGAGGAGTCCCGAACCCGTGCACAGGCCAGTTTGCTTTCAGGTGAGGAAGGGCTTGGGCTGGGCTGGGGGAGGGAAAGGTGGGGTTTTTCCCCACCTGTGGGTGGGGTTATTCCTTGCATGTAGTGGACAGCTTTTCCCTGGGCCTTGATACAGTGATAACATTTTACCTTTTTTTATTTTTTCCAGTTTTTTTATTAATGTACTTTCATGCATTTTAATTTATTTTTTAAAGGAAGATTCTACCTGGTGCCTGAACAGATCAGGAAGTGCTGGGACCGGCTGCCAGTGCTACCCTGGCCATGATCTGCAGGGACATGCTCTTCAAGATGAACAAGGACATCATCCAGGATCAGCTCCTCTCCTAGAAGTGGGTCTCTCAGGGTGGGTACCCAGCTTCATGGCATGGGTGGGATAATGGGTTTTGGAAGGTGGCAGCAGGCACACAAGCATCCCACTCTTACAGCTACTGAGGAGGTTGATCTCCCATGGTTAGCTGGAGGAAATGGCACATGTCCTGCCATCCTGCTCTCCTCCAAAATGGAGAATCAACTGGGATGCTTGGGTGCAGCTCTGAGCACAACCAGTGGAGTCTGGACACTGTGGACCTGGTAGAGGGTGGACAGGACCTTTCTCCCACTGAACATCAGTTTTCAGTTTCTCTCCCTCTCCCCAGAGTGCCAACACCTCATCACATTGAAGCATCATCACTCAGCCTGTGAGTTTGGAGGGTGGGGGTGGGAGGAGGGTATCTTTATGAGGAGGAAACACTTCATTCACTGTCAAAAATAAACTTTATACTTTTGGTCACCTTCCTCCAGGGTAATATTTTTGTGTCCTTACTCACCAGCTTCGTTGCAGTTCGGAGGGGGTTAAGCAACACAAAAAGTGAAGCAGCAGCTCCTGTTTCAAACTGCAGCAGCCACTTCAGTGGCCCTGAAATGCCACCCAGGCACAGGTGCAGTCAAAAGCTGAGTGGGTTCCAGGGATGGAGATCTTGCCCCACTGTGAAAGCTGTGAGGAAATCAGAAGTGGCAAAATGCCATTTCAGCTCAACCCTGCCCAAACTCTTCCTCTTTCCCCACCCAAAGTGGGAGGCAGGGCTGGGCTCCAACAAGGCTTAATTTTTAGGGCTTTGCGCTCCCTGGCATAAAAGTGATCAAATAAACTATAGTATGTATTGATTGGAATATGGCTACTGAAGGAGGAAAGGGAATGTCAGGAGAGAAGAGAGTCTCTCCCCAGGAGCCCCTCTTAGAGAGAAATGCCTATGCTGGGTTCACATCTGATCCCTCCCCACCCACCCGTCCCTCACTCCAGTGTCTGATCCATTCTGTGGGCCTCACTAGCTAAACTAAGAGGAGTCATAGGATCAATCAACATGCGCTCCCTCACACAGCAGGAGAAAACACTGCATGGAGTGGGGCTGTTGATCCCTGTATCATCTTGATTCCACCTACCCCACTCCCCCCAACCAAAGATACCAAATGATCCCCAGGAACCGCACAGTAATCTACTAGATCCCAGGAGCGCTCCCTTCGACAATCCTTGGTGGCCTCAGAGGTGCTGCATAACCATGCAGCTGTGAGACAGCTTTTCTAGGACCACTTTTGCTGTGTGCAATCAGCATACAAGGAGCAGCTACACACGTTCAGAGTATAAAGTAGATCATCATTGCACACAAACAAGAACTGGGATTTCATGGCCTGGCAGGATAAGCGTTAATATCCTCACTGCCTGTTTTCCCCATGATCATGCCGATGAAATCTGAAGAATTGCCCCTGTCCAGGCAGCTATCAATGAGGGCAGCTATCAATGTGCTCCTCACATTTCTAAGATGCTAACTGCCAGTTCCTCAAGTTTTCCTTCAAAATTACTGAGGCTTTTACTATTTTTACTATTTCAACATTTTCTGTGGGTGAGTAGCCACAACGAATGCTCTTTTTCAAGCCCTCGAGGTACTCTACAGCCCCATTCCAGCTCAAGTTTCTGTGCTTCCACTATCTTGCACTATCCTACAGTATATACCTTCTTACAGCTCTATCCAACAACTTAGCAAGTTCCTGAGAAATCTGAGTGCACAGATGGATGCGGCCAAAACCAGGTCTTGAATCAGACCACAGAGAGATGAACCTTGGAGATTACGAATCTTACTTCAGGAGTAGAGTTTGAGAGTTGTATCTTTCAGGAGTTTATAATTTACTCTAGCAAACCACAAAATGCTAAACACAGGCTGTGAACTTTAAATGAAATAGCAGGAGGCCTGAGAGTACAGGGATCAATAAATCATAGGCCTTGGACCACAGCAATACCCTGTAAGTTGTAAACTCCTGGCAACCTACAGCAAACACTGAAGGTTAAACCATCAACCCTAAGCAACCATCAGCCTAAAGCTGGGTGAAAAGCTGGAAATGCTGTTTTACAACTTTTCTGGGGGGTAAAGAATATGACAGAGAATAGGAGGTTCTGTCTGCAAGATGGTATTTCTGAGAAGTCTTATCCACTATTACACTTATACCCTGTTAACACCTCTGTGTGGGGAGAAGTGGGGGTACTGGACCTCCAGAACAGCATCAGCTCCACTGATGGCATCGTGGTCCTCCCACATATTTTCCATATCCTTTTCTTGGACTGGGAAATGAGCAACAGCCAAACATCAACCATGTCTGGAGAAACTCAGATGAGCACCGTGGAGAAAACCCACCTGGGGTGCAGAGGCTGCACTTGCCACTGGGACACAAAGAGACGGAGACTTGGAGCTCGCATCTCCCATTTTTACTAAGCTTGATGGTCCTCTATATTTATGTCTGATTTTCTCTGAGCATTTTGTCTTCCCAGCACTTTTACACTGTTCAAGCACTATAGTCACATGGAATGGACTGCCAAACTGGCTGCAGAGGGGACACTTGATCAGGCTAATCATTAAATAAATTATTTTAGTAAGTCACCACTATTTTCCCAGTAAATTCCATTCCCTACTAAATGCACACCTGTCTGAAGTAGGAAACTGAAGTGGTTATATCACTGTTACCAAAACTCTGCCCAAATGCAGACCTGTAGAGCATCCCAGTGCTGTCTCTGAGCACCCTGCTGTGACAAGCCTGTTACACATGGGAACCTAAGGCCTGGGACAGGATCTTGATTAAGGTCACACATGAAGGCTGAAAATCATGAAACTGGCCCAGAATTTTCAAAGATGATGCAACTTCCTCTCTAGACTACCCTTGAGCTAAACGATGTTCTTATGCATATAAGCCTTCTGTAATTTCAGAGGTGCTCACAACTAATCATATTATTAAAATTCCTGACATCTGTATTAAACATTAATTTATCTCACAACATTCCACATAATAATGGTGTACACTATAATAATGGTGTACATCCTTATTATCATCCTATAAGGCTTAAGCTGTACCAGATCCATATGTACAGACTTACTTTCTCTTTTAAGAGATAAGTATACCCATCTCATGATGGCAATGTTTTGCAAGCACTCCATAGGCAGTCACTTTTTGCATAAATATTCTATTTTATGAATGTTCTATTTCCTGAATGTTTTTGCAAACTGCATCCTGAATGCAATTCCACTGCTACACACATTCTATTCCAAAAACAACTTTGTTCTTTCAAGATTTTTGCTTTGGAATCCTGAAACTGACATTTTTCCTCAAGGGCAAAGACCATCTCCAGGATGCCTTTCCTTATGCTTGACATATAGTGGTATGAAGTTCTTATTTCAAAACCCTCAAGAAACACTGCATTTCTCATATTAGAGTGATAGTACTCCAGGAAGACATTGCAAGTAATGCAATTAAATAGCTTAATGCTACAGCTGTAACTTAAGCTGTTCTCAATTATTACTGCCATTGTGATTGATACAGTTTGCACTCTCTGCAGCATTTTGTATTCCTAATAGTGTAATTGTTAACTGGGACTTTGAATCAAGTATTTTTATGAAACATATATAAAAGTTGCAAACTGGCAAATTGGAGATAATTACAATTAATTGCACCAGCAAGTACTAAAGCATCCATGTCCTAAGAAAATCCGGATCTTGCAGCAACATGCATAGAACAAAACAGGTAAAAAATATATTTTAATCAGATATTAAATGTTGGACCAAAGTACAATAAAAGAGAGTCTCTGCAAAGACAAGGCAACAGTGCCATCTTGAGGTCATTAGAGAATTAAAGGAAGAGGAAAGCTGCAAGCATTGCTCTACTTTTAAATGCAGAAATTACTTGTTCAATCTGTATGTTCCAAGAGGAAAGAAAAATACTCCCAAGCCATTTTCTTACCTTGGTCTTGTTAAAAGCAAAGCATTTGCAGACACCAGACCTTTCACAAGTTGATTAGAGAGATGGAGCACCTCTTGTATGAGGAAAGGCTAAGAGAACTGGGATTGTTCAGCCTTGAAAAGAGAAGGCTTCAGGGTGACCTAATTGCGACCTTCCAGTACCTGAACGGAAACTACAAGAAAGATGGAGAGGTACTTTTCACAAGAGCATGTAGTGATAGGACAAGGGGGAATGGCTGCAAACTGAAAGAGAATAGGTTTAGATTAGTTATTAGGAAAAAAATTTTTTGCCGTGAGGGTGGTGAGCACTGGAACAGGTTGCCCAGAGGGGCTGTGGATGTTCTCTGGATGGTCCCCGGCAGTGTGCAAGGCCAGGTTGAACAGAGCTCTGAGCAACCTGGTCTAGTGAAGAGTGCCCCTATCCATCGCAGGGAGGTTGGAATTAGGTGATCTTTGAGGTCCCTTCCAACCCAGGCCATTCTATGATTCTATGGATATGACCTTTCAGGACTTATTAATTATTAATTTATTTTCTTGGCTGCTTGGTTTCCTCCTTTCACTAATTGATACCTACATTTTACAGATAACAAAGTATGCAACATTCTCGCATCATACATATTTTTTCAGGTTGGACTCACACCACTGCATATCCTACCCTTTAATGTTTTATGAGTTATACCCTCATAAAGGTCATGCACACACAGGCCGGTAGAAATGCATTGCAGGTCTTCTGATTGAGGCACAGAACAGAAAAATCTGAGTGTACAAACATGGTGAGAAAGCAGGGATTCATCCTCCACACATATGAGAGAAGCTTCAGCAATATGAAAAAATGCAGAAGGAAACCTGCACTGATCCACATGGCACAGCTACCCTGGCTGTGCATATATACCTGCCAGACATTTCCACCACACCTACTGCTGGGGAATGGCCACCAGAATGGTGGCAATTTTAGACTAGCAAATAAAATGGTCCTGTTCTAATTCTTTTAAGAAAAGGTTGTGGTGAAAATAGTAACCTCTATGCAAGCAAATATGGTCAGTTCTGCTGGGTGGTTAAGAATCAGCTAGTGCAGAACTATTGTTTGGTGACACAAGTACTTGTCCATCAGCAAATCATAGAACGGTTTGGGTTGGAAGGGACCTTTAAGATCATCTAGCATGTCAAATCAAACTGATGTTTCAAACAAGATTCTCTCTTATGAAGTAAAAAGCATCTTGAATACCTCTTCAGATAACAGCCATAGCCCAGTAAAGAAAAAAAATGTTTTGAAAACCAACTGTTTCTAAGAATGTATGTTTTGTGGCATTTCAATAGGGAGAGAAAAAAAATCTTTTTATAAAACATATGCCGGACATTACAGTTTCAAAGGATATTTTTAAATTCATGAGTTTGAGTTAGTTCATGAAACTTACACCACCTTAAGTGAACAACTGCTACTCTGGCAGAGAATTGTTAAGGGTAAGATGGAGATACCTCATAAGCTTCAAGACAATAAGGATTTACTATTCAAAGCACAACAGGTCCTCTGCAAAACACAGATGCTAATATCCAGGATGGTGTCCCATCCTGGACAGCAGTCTCAGGGGATCAGTTTTTAATACGGTTTCAAGGCAAAGCAAAGGTGTTATTTCAAATGCCATGCCCTGAAGGAACCAATGGACAAGACATCCAACTGCTCAGGCAGAAGGAATATAAACTCATAATTTAAGTTATGCTGACCCATCACACTCACTAGTCAGAGACATTAAATTTAAAGTAGCCTGTTTTGATAGGTCACTTAGTAGGAAGAGACAGCATAAAATCTTTTTGCTCTTTTTTTGGAAAACATTTACAAGCGCAGAAAAAAGTCACTGTTTTTCCACATGTACAGAATATCAATATTTCCTTTATCAATAACTGTGCATTACATACAGCATCATTTTAACCTACAGCTTGCAAAACTCTGTACATTTTCCACCTGAAGTTTTTCACATCAGATTTTAAACAAATTATTTATATATATTCATTCTTTATATTTTCAGAAGAGTAATGTAGGGTAAACAGAAGGAGGACCAAAATACTTTTTCTTTAATAATACAATTAGTATAAAATACCTATTTTCATAATATAACATCTTATGCTTTTATCACAAACTACCTGTCACAAACTAAAAGTTTGTACAAAAACTGTTAAAATCATTTTTCAGTAGGTTCTAGCTTAAAAGAGGGAGGCACAAGGATCTTCCTATACATTTAATCATCTTTTAAAAGATAAACAGATCTGTTACAGTTTCAACGCATGCCCAAGATTTGTCTGCTCTTTAGTTGATAGTTTTTTTCCAGTTCAGACAGTGCTTGAGCTCGTAGATTTGCAGCATATAGACGTTTTTTGAGATCAGAGCTATTGCCTTTAGAAAACAGATAGTTTTCCATATTATTAGGAGACACAGCTTTGTCTTCACTTCCATCAAAGTGTGCATTCTTCTTGATTGTAGAAAAGGGAAGTAGAAGTGGGTTATCTAAAGAAATCAAAAAGGAAGTAATGAATTAGTGCATCTTCCAGCAATTATTGCATTTACCCCTGTTGCCCATTGTGTCATCTTCCTATGGCTTTGAGTGATCTAATTAAAGTTATTTCAGTTAAGAGCAAAATTATATTTTTTGAGGAAAAATTAAAATAAGGCTTTTAAATTATTGTGGTAGAAGGATATATGCCATAGTAGTTTTTAGGTGCACATCCCAACACCAAAGGGAATATTAGTTGACATAAGGAGAAAAGACATGATGTTTCTTCTGAAGGACATAAATGAAACAGTAACATAATTCAGTTCCAAAAGAAAATAGAGAAGTAGGTTCTCAGATACTGAAAAGAAATTGTGTTTCCTTCATAGCAGGGGCAGACCCAACCTGTCCAGTGATCTTTCTACATTATCCACATTGTTCCAACTCTATCTTTGTACTAAGCCAATGGGGTACAAATTAGGCTCTGACTTGATGAGTAATGAGTTCAGGTGCATTAAAAATTAAGAAGTTACTTTCACTGCAGCCTCCGAAACAGGAATTTTCATAGTGCAACCTATAGCATGCCACAATCAAAAGGCAGGTATAATGACTCAAGAGTACAAAAACTACCATATAAAGCTATTATAACAGCTGAGTTGCCTCTTATAAGAGCCAACTTCACAATACTCAATTTAAGGTGTGATTTTTATTTTTATTTATTCAGAACTCTAACTATTCTAGCCTTAACAGTGTTGAAGCCCTTATTTTCAATTTATTAGGCTACAGCAAAGATGCAATAAGCACAAAAGAGCAAGAAGGAACTGAAGAAGCCAGTGAATATTTCAGCATTTTATAGTTTCATAGCAGTAAGTCAGATCTGTTTTAACATTAAATCATTTCCTAAAAATTAGAAAACCCCTGTAAAATAGGATAGTGTCTAGGTCACTGTCTTAGAAAACAGAATTTTTGGTATTCCATTTTACTGTGAAGTAAACCACACAACAGACTTCAAGGAGAAATTAGGGATCTAAGAGATGTGTGAGAGGCAATACAGTTGTGAAAAATATAGTAACATGAGCAACTGAAGATAAGCAAGTGATCTTGGTACCCTACTGGAGAAACACTTTGCCCATTTATACAGGAACAGGGAGAATTTTAGAAACAGTATTGCAAGAGCTCCATGGAATGAATTGGAAGAGTAGCAAACCAAGTGCTCTACAGCTACTGCAAGATTTGATCAGTCTTGTAGTAACAATGTTTACTTTTC
The DNA here is from genome assembly GCF_003984885.1 of Neopelma chrysocephalum. Taxonomy (NCBI): domain Eukaryota; kingdom Metazoa; phylum Chordata; class Aves; order Passeriformes; family Pipridae; genus Neopelma; species Neopelma chrysocephalum. Next base: position 9,181,287 of record NW_020897717.1, read on the forward strand.
TGCACTATCTATCTTGAAGTATTAACTGCCCAAAGTAGTTTTAGCTATCTTAAAAACTCCTGATAAGGTCAAAATATTATGTAGAAGGGTGGGAGATGCAGGAGAGAACAGAAGCAAGAGCTGAAGCTCATTTTGCTTCAGTCATCCAGTGTTAGATGCAACATCAAAAAGCCAAAAGCAAGTTTATTCTCAAATTAAATTCTTTAACATATTCAAGTCAGTATCTCAACAGTACGTTGAGAGACAGGTGGAATTCTCAAAGTTGACAGAAGTGTTAGTTAGAAATAGCTCAAGTATCACTCAATTCCAGGGGCATTCTACTTGTGCTCTTTCCTGCTGTGATAGGCACTTCTTAGAAAAAAACAAAAAGCCACTTCAGTTTTATTTGTATTGGAGGCAGGGATATGCTTATCTTGCTTTATTGGACCAAACTAAAGGAAGAGAGTGTTGCTTCATGTTAGAGGGTGTTCATCTGTCTTTGTTCTAGAGTATTACTTCTGACCCAGCTGTTCACTATTCCTACCACTACTTCAAAATGCATTTAGAGACTTGAATAATTTCTAATAGTAAAAAATGGGTACAATGAACAGATGATAGTACCTCTTATGATAGTGAGGATTGAACAACCAAGGCCAAAGTCAGTGTCAAATATTACTGTAAAACCAACTGGACTAGAAGGAGGCAGGAAGCATTATAGCACATTTTCAAATCTGGGTGGGTTTTTTTTCCCTATAATAGTAGTTTGCATTCTTCATAGATTATATGATGCACCAATCACAGCTGGGTCACTTGCAACAAATAATATTTCCCACACTGAACTTTTTGGAAGTTTAATGAAAGTTGAATTGATTAGACATACACAATTTTATTAAAATTAACTAAATCAAAGGTCTATAAAAAGACATTCACATGTAAAATAAGCACAGCTCTGAGAAAGGTTTGGGTTACAAGCAGGCACTTCCCTTAGCTTGCCACAAGAACCTAATTTCCAAAACAGCAAAAGACTGCAGTGCAAACAGTGGTAACTCAAAGACCTATGATTGAGCATCACTCCTGAAGTCCTTTTGCAAAGCAGAAAATCAAAAGTCTCTTCCCAACCATGCAGCGATAATTGGGCTTTGTACTGCCCCGATGGGACTATGTACAGCATGTTGAGCATCAGGGACATTCTTCTGGTCGTACCAGCCTACATTTATCTGGGCAAGTGCATTCTTGCGTATTTGCATACCTGGACCATCTGCGTAAGTTACCGCCCGCTGCTGCTTGTGGAGATTGTAGGTCCTCATCAGGCTTTCAGCTCTGTTTTGGAAAGAGAAATTTAAGCTTTTTGTTTTCAGATTGTAGAGTTTCTAATATAGACAATTATAGGTTAGTAAGATACCTAGCAAGTTTGTCCTCTGCCAGTCTCTCTCGCACACAGAGCTCCCGTTCTCTCTCTGAAAGTAGAAATATGTGATAGTATGTTGTGTTAAAATGTTAGAGTGATCATGCATGCTGGGTTTTTCTTGCAGGAAAAGACAGCAGCAATAGCAAGCTGCACACATATTTCTGAATCTATGGCTCTAAACAAAGGTAACTGTTGCGTAGATACACCTTTATCAATGCACTAGTAAAGCACTGGATGAGTAGGCTGAAATGCCAGGCATGCTTTTGTTCCCAAACTTTGACATATCTGCAACAACAAAGCCAGAGCAGATTTCTATTCTGCACATTAACTCATGGCACACATGACACCAGATTTAAATATTTATATGCCAGATACTGTAATTCAGCTATAACTAAACACAGTTTACAACATCAGCAGATGTCATTCAGGCTCAGGAAAAAATAAGTATAGTTAAAAACTGTATTGCAGAGCCTACTGCCTATGCAAAGACATTTTATGTGGGCAGGAAATCCCAGCACCTGAGGACCAACCATCTATACAGATTCACAGGTAAGCTCCCTGCAGAGTGCAGCTTTTATAAAAGCAGTTTACAGTTTACTCAAAGATGTTTTTCTCCAACATCAGGCTCACCTGAGGTTACATGTTAGTACAACCAATGCTAACTTACACAGTGGGTGAAAAGCAACCTACATGGCACAGTGAGGAACAATATATTCAAACCCTATTTTTCTGTATACTTTCCTAATTGCCACTCATGTTTAATAATCTTCACAAACCAGACTGCCATATCTAAACTGCCAATTATATCTTCGTAACTTAAAAAAACCCCTTTAGTACAGAATGAGTAAGCCCCAAGCATTCTTGCTTTGGTCTTTAGACACAATTCTAGTATTGAATGCAGGAGTACAATATCCTAGTGCATTAAAATGAGGGTTGTGAAAACTGTCTACCTTTCCTTCCTCCAACTGAATCAGAATCCCATTGCCCCCCCTTCCCAAAGTAGAAAATCATACGCTCCAAACGTTGTTCTCTCTCTTTAATGGCTTCTTCTCGCTCCTGTAATTGTTGTTCCTTCCGTTTCAGCTCATTCGCTGCAGCATCTGAGTATTGCAGCCTCTCTGTCTCCCATGATCTCCAGCATCTTCTATCAGAATTCTGCTTTTGTTCTTCTGTCACCAAGTCTGCTATCAAGGGGTGCTGCAGAATATCTTCAACGGAAGGTCGGCAATAATCCTAAAGGAAAGACATTACCAATAGATTCCATCTGTAACCAAGAAACATTAAGGCCAGAGATTCCCAAGCAAGACCAGCTGAGGTATTATACAGTGAAGAGGTTGGAAAAAAAATGGAGTTAGGAAGGGGTAGCACAACCAGTTGACAAAAGCTAAGGGAGGAGTCTGTTACTAGCCTTCAGATCCAGAGCCACAAGTCTGTCTCTCCCAGCCCAGGCACCCACTCCTTTCAGAGCCTGAATGGGGTGGGTGAGCCCACAGAGACAATTGTCAGTAGATTCTGGAGATATCACTCTGCATCTCTGCCTGTCACTTGATTCCTGAAGGATCCATACCTGCTGGAGACTTGGGACAACAAGCTGTAACAAGCACCCATGCAGTATTCTTCTCAACACCCTCATGCCAGCAGTGGGGAGCAAGCTATACATTAGCCATATAAAGCAAAACCCAAAATGAAGACAAAACAACCCCTTCCAACTTCCAAACAAACTAGAACCATTTTAACCCTGAAATTATAAGACCTCAGTAAGCAAGCTCTTAGGAAATCCTGTATAAGCCAATATTGAGGCAGCCTTTTTGCATCCTGTGAACCTGGCATAAAGCTTGAGTTGCTCCCTTTTTTCCCCACGGACTCAGAGCACAACTCCTCCCTCCTTTTCCTACAAGTGACACTGCCAGTGACAAGGTGATAGCAACCAGTGCTTCAGGTTGGTTTGTTTCATAATTGAGAAGAAAATCTAATATTTCAGTATTAGTTGAAATTCCAGGTGCAAATATTAGTAATTGATTCGTACCTTTACATTCAGCATCTGTTTGAGAAGTTCGTTCAACTCCTCTGAGTAACGATACGGTATTCTTCTGAACTTCCCTTCCCTTATCTTTTCTGCCAGTTCCTTTTGGTTGTAAGCTGTAAATGGAGGCCTGAAAAAGAAAAATTTTTCTGGATTCTTCCCCTGGTTTCACAGAATATTTTCAGAAAAAAAGTGCCAGACTAAAAAGCTGCAATCAAGGGTTTGTTTTCACTACCTAATGTCAAGACAAATACAGAAATAAAAATCTAGGACTAGACCCTGAAACTTTTAAGCTATCATCTATACAAAATTTAATCATACCTGCATTAACAACTATGTTTCCATATTCATTATCACACTACCATACTTACGAGAGAGCACATAGTTCATACAGAAGACATCCTAGGGACCAAATGTCAGATTTTTCGTTGTATGACATGTGGTTCATTTGTTCCTAAGGAAAGAGAACAATCTTAGGTTTATTAAAGAAGACAGTGTTCCACTAATGCAGGATAGTCAGCTACTATTCAAACCTGAATTACTTACTGGGGTTACTTCTAAGATTCCATCTTAATTAATCTCCACATTTAATCATACTAGCAGGATTTTAATAAGTTGTGGCAGTACTCCACTGCAGAAGACTCACATGTTGCACCAACCTTTAGTCGATACAACTCTATTTCAGTCAAAATTAATCTTTTCCCCAAGAAATGCACTATATAAGTAATTTCTGCTCATTTCACTACAAATTAAAATCCTACCATCAACAGGTAACTTCAGCTCTTTACCTTAGCACTACAAAACATAAAAGCTCTCTAGATTCCCTGTTCCTTTTCAATATACTACAACACCCAAGAACAAAACAAAACTTATACAGTGAAGAGTAACTTTAATTAGAAGGCAGTTGACTATGTGGGGAAGAAAGGAGATGAAAATAACTGCAAAATAACCTTGTGTTCAGAACATATACAGTCTACGAAAAAAGTCACCTGCATTTCAAACTAGTAAGTCTTCATTAAAACATCCCAAACATTCATGGACTCTGAGATCAACACTGTAGAAAACACACCTTGGAGGGGCAAAAGGGAAGATAAGGTATAGAAGGGAGGTCTTACTGGAGACATATAATATGGAGTTCCAACAAATGTTTTGGCAAAGCTGGTGTCATGATGCAATATTCTAGCCAGTCCAAAGTCTCCAAGTTTCACATTCTGTTTGCCATCCAGAAACACATTTGCTGGTTTTAAGTCACGATGCACAGTGACTGCACCATCACTCCGTCTGTGACACTCCTTCAAGGCCAATGTTAATTGAGTCAATACTCGGAGAACAAAGCTTTCTTCCAAGAAATGCCTGGAAGATGAACATATTTTTTAACAAACAGATTTTTTGAATGTATGTCAGTTCAAGTAGTTGCTGCCAGTCTTAGTTCTGTAACTTTTTTAACACGCCTCTTATAAAACATCACTGAAACAACCACTATCAGAAAGAGGTATCTATGTATTCTATTTTTAATTTTTTTTTTAAATCACTGCAACTATGCAGGAAGACATTTATACTTTTGTTGCAAAATCCCTGTAGCATTTCCTTCCTCGCCCAAACAGTCTAGCATATACATAGCATTTTCATTACTTTCAACACAAATTTGATCCTTTTGCGATGGTATCAGTCCCTTGATCACTTAAGATAACAGTATATTGTCAGCTGTTTATAATAAGCAACATCCAATAACAGAGCCAAGAAATGGCTGATTTTTAATATAACCTTCCTGAAATGAAAACACTGATGTTGCTGGGCAGCTGCAGTACTATTTTAGACTATTCTCACAAAGTAACAGAGGTGGAGTCATGTACTTCTTTAACATGAAATGTGAAAACTGATAAGTAGGCTCCTAAGTCTAAAATTAGACCAAGGTGAAGCCTTATCAACTTGATGTCTCCCCAGCCTTTATATGCAAGCACATAAAGTAGCTTTTCACATTGTGTTCATAATTATTTTTCCCTTCCATGTATTTTGGTGTTTTAATAAAACACAGGGTCCAGGTAGTTTTACTGACAGGGAAGCCAGAACCTGCAGACCAAGCAGTCTGTCTACAAGAGCTTGGATTTGCTCTTTATGTTTACAACCCCATGTATAGCCAGAAACCCCTCAACAGCTTCTGCCCCACAAGAGACCTCTGCTTTTGGGGTTTTTTTACTATTTCAGCATTGACATCCAGCCTGGTGGTGCATGCAATAGCACAATTCCCAACGCTGCTGTAATTTTGTACAAAACTTTTCACATTTGAGAAGAGTTGTTGGGTCCAAGGGGTTAAACCCAAAACTGCTCAGAAGTTAAGAGATGCATTTCCCTTCTCTCTGGATTGGCCAAGACACCTCGTGTAAGATATTCCAAGTGTGCCGCAAACAGATTTCACGTGCCTTTCTTTTGAGCACTTGGCAATTAAGCTCGCCAGGTCTCCCCCATCGCAGTACTCCATCACGATGTACAGGGTCGTGCTGCTCCTGTCGATGATCCGGTCGTAATACCGGACGATGTTCGGGTGCCGCAGCTCCCTCAGCAGGTTCACCTCCGAAACGAGCATCTGCTTCTCTGACTCTGTCATCGAGCCATAGTCCATCTCCTTCCATACCAAGATCTGGGGAGGAAGAAACACGTTACGGAGCGGCTGGGTCGCCGGCCAGAGCCTCGAAAGGGGAAGAGAGAGGGGCTTCCAGAGCCGCTCGCTCGCGTATCTCGGAAAGGCGGCAGCGCCGGGCTGGGACCTGCGGCAACGGCACAGCCGCACTGCCCCCACCTCCTCCTCCTCACCTTGCCGTCGGCCTTGCGGCGCACCTTGCGGCACTTCCCGTAGGAGCCGGCGCCGATGGTGAGCAGCACCTCATAGTCGTCGGGGCGGCCGGGCATGGCGGGCGCAGGCTCGGTCCCCGCTGGGCTCCGCTCGGCCCCGGCTGGGCCCTGACTCCGCCCGCCCACCCCGCGCCCCCCAGACCCGCCGCACCGCCCGCGCCGTTCAAACGCACCGCCCCGCCCGCCCATTGGCCGCGCCGCGCGCGTGCCCCGCCCGCCCATTGGCTGCGCCGCCGTAAACAGCGCGCGCCGCGGTCGGGCGGGTACGGCCGTTACCGCTGGGGGGCGGGGCCAGGGGCATCGCGAGAGCTGCGCGGTACCGTCGGGCCCCACCCGCGGGGCACCTCCGGCACGCCCTCCTCACATCATTTTTCCTCTTTTTTCCCCCTCTTCCTCCCCTTTTTCCTTTTTTTCTCTTTTTTGTTTTTTCTTTCTTTTTCCCTTTTCCTTTTTTCTTTTTCCTTTTTTTATCCTTTTTTCTTTTTCTTTTTTTATTTTTCCTTTTTTCTATTTTTTCTTTTTTTCTCTTTTTTCTTTTTCTTTTTTTCTTTTTTCTTTTTCTTTTTTCTTTTTCCTTTTTTCTTCTTTTTCTCTTTTTCTCTTTTTTCTCTTTTCTCTTTTTCTCTTTTTTCTCTTTTCTCTTTTTCTTTCTTTTTTCTCTTTTCTCTTTTTCTCTTTTTTCTCTTTTCTCTTTTT